>NC_056725.1:1676658009-1676840509 GCF_019279795.1 Protopterus annectens | reverse complement strand
AGAGTGTATCTGTTATCATCTTTATTAAAAGGTGAACTTTATGGCCATGTGGTGTGGATTATTACTATGGAACCTTTATTGAATGAGCTGGTGAGAGCTGGCGCTGGGGGAATTTTGTGTGCCTGTCCGTGCACAGCTTCACTTGGGGTTAGCTGATGGTTCATGCACCATCTATGTGAATATATGTGTATGTATATATATATATATATATATATATATATATATATATATATATATATATATACACACACACACACACACACACACACACACACACACACACACACACACACACACACACACACACACACACACACACACACACACACACACACACACACAAATACACACATAAAAGCGTAAAAATGTCAGGCCAACCAATTAGTAAAAACTACAAGAAAAACCTAGCCAAGCTAAAGTTTTCACTGTGTGATACCTTAAACCTGCTGTAATAGAGACCCATGGACCAGATTCAAATAACTCCTTATGGATATCAAGTGCTTTAACAAAATGGCTTCTGAATGCCCATGACGTCTTACTTTTAGTGTTTGGATACCTTCAGGCCAATAAATCCAAACCCCACTAGCTGGTGACATGACATTTCAGACTTCTTATAACCTCATCAGGACTACATAAGAAGACTGTTTGGTTTGACTTTAGAAATATAGGGTCTAACCTAGCTGATGTCCATAACCATTAAGGTGTCTAGAAAGCATCCCAACTAACATCCAAATCAAAGAATAAAAAGGTCAAACAGACAAACCAATAAGTACAAACTACAAGAGAATCCTAATCAAGCTAGAGTTTTCACTGTGTGATACTTTAAACCTCCTGTAATAGAGGCCCATGGGATATACACAAATGACCCCTTAAGAATATCAAGTGTTTCAGCAAAATGGCTTCTGAATGTCCATGACTTTTTACTTTTTCTTTTTAAGTCTTTCTGGATACATTCAGACCAATAAAGCCAAACTCCCAAACCCCACTTTCAAAACTTCGAACTGCAAATGGTCGAGACCATAAGATCAAAGTTTTGAAACTTTGAAATTGTAATAAAAAAATATTTTTTTACATTTTTACAGGGGGGCAAGCTCCCTGTACTCCCCATACCCCCTGCTAAATAAATATGCCAACTCCACAATTGCACTACGGTGAGGAAAACCATAAATCTCCCATTCTGCACTATATGGCGATCTCTATTCAAAACTTTGATCTTATAGTCTCTACCACATACAGTTCGAAGTTTTGAAACGTCGAGCTTGTGAAGGGAATATATATATTTTACTAACATATGCTTGATACACAGATGGTTGAGTCAAGCTGTGCGATTTCCGCATTCCAAAAGTCAGAATGTTGCAAACCAACATTACCAGCTGTTCAAACTAGCCCCACTTTCAGATCAATGTTAACACTTGTTCCTGGGTCTGGAGCAGTAGGAAATTTTTGCTGTTTGTTTTTTTTATCAGTTATGCTGATATTTGGCATGTTGACTTTTGAGGAAAGGTTACAGCCACTGGTTGACTCAACCAGCAGTGTGCTGACTACATGAACGTCATGTATCTCTCTCTCTCTCTCTAGATATATATATATATATATATATATATATATATATATATATATATATATATATATATATATATATACATATATGGGTCTAGTTCATAAGATCGACATACCATTTGATCGACATTCATTTTGTTGACAGCTCATTTGATCAACAACCAGTATTTAAGGCAAAAACTTGGGATTTACCCCCCCCCAATGTTGTGTAACTCTGGAGTTGGTATATATAATTAGGGGGATGCCCCCCACACTGGGGAGTGTGGGGGTTGAAGCCCCCACCTATTTTCTTTAAAATGTGTAGTTTTGTTGTATTTTTATGTTTTAAATGGAAATAGGTGGGGGGCTTCGCCATCCACACCCACCCCTAACTATATATACCAACTCCTGGGTTGTACAACATTGGGGAGGGGGGCAAATCCCTATTAAGTGCCTTGAATACTGGTTGTCGATCAAATGAGCTGTCGATCAAATGAGCTGTCGATCAAATGGTCTGTTGATCTTATGAAGTAGACCCATATATATATATATATATATATATATATATATATATATATATATATAGAGAGAGAGAGAGAGAGAGAGATAATCCACGGTGGTGCAGCAGTAGCGTTGTTGCCTCACAGCAAGAGGCTCTCCTGTTTGATTTTTGGCTGGAGTGCAGGGAGTGCCTTCTGTGTGGAGTCTGCATGTCCTCCCTGCAGTTGGGTGGGCGTTCGAAAGGCATGCATTAATGGGCGTGCCTTCGTTGAAGGTTGGATGTTGAGCTGGCACCTCGGCATTAGTGAAAATCTACTGCCAATCATTAACGGACCAGACCATTAGTCCAGAGTTCCGCTGTGACGAACCCTAACCGGAAAAAGACAAACAAACATAGAGAGAGAGAGGTTATTCTACTGCATAAGAACAACTGAAAAATATTTTTAAAAAATGATCAAAAGACAGACCATCAAAAATTACACTGTTAAAAACAAAATACTTGAGAAGTGTTTTTTACCCTACCCACCCCTTGCTACTGATAAACACACACACACACACACACACACACACACACACACACACACACACACACACACACACACACACGCACACACACACACACATATATATATATATATATATATATGTATATATATATATATATATATATATATATATATATATATATATATATATATGTATACCAACTTCAAGATCGCACAACAGTAAGGAAAGGGCAAAGTCTCTATCAGTACCATAATACAAACTCTCACAACACAATACTGGTACTGTACAATCAACTTAATATTCATTTGCTAGTGCGGTAACTCAGTCAATTTTGATAAACTGAGTTTTTGATTATTTGTAAGCATCTTTATATATATATATATATATATATATATATGTGTGTGTATGTGTGTATGTGTGTGTGTGTGTGTGTGTGTGTGTGTGTGTGTGTGTGTGTGTGTGTGTGAAATATCTATGTATATGGTTGAAGTTCATGCTTTCAAAACATTAATTTGATCAACAGAATGCACTGCTATGCTTTTTTATGTTGCGTATTGGTTTTACTGAGTACAGAGTTTGCCGTATTTGGTAATACAGTATACTAAATTGTTGGTGTTGTGCTTTGGGTTTTGAATATGTATGTTAATGCCAAAACTTTCAGATATACCAAATGTTTACGCATTAGGGATGAAAGCATGTATGTGTGTAAGTGTGATTTAGAGTTAGAGTAACAGCTAGATATGGGGACAGCTTTAGTGTTTTGTGTGTGAATGCATGCGTGTGTGTGTGTGTGTGTGTGTGTGTGTGTGTGTGTGTGTGTGTGTGTGTGTGTGTGTGTGTGTGTGTGTGTGTGTGTGTGTGTGTGTGTGTGTGTGTGTGTGTGTGTGTGTGTGTGTGTGTGTGTATGTGTGTGCGCTGATGTAAAGGATGTATGTCAGAGTGCCTTCTGTCGTAGTACTTTTCTGTAAGATAGTACATAGGGTTGGGGTTAGGAGCAGTGGCAGGGTTAGGGTTAGTGGAGTAGAAATCTTGGGACCCACTTCTGTGATTCTTGTAATAACGAGGACTGAATGGCTGAAAAAATAGACAGACATACTATATCTGAGATGGACTTTTCAACATATTTCCTTTTCTCTGAGGTATAGTGATCTCAGAGTTGGTAAATATAAGTTTGGGTGGTATAGGAGGCTTGTCCCCACAGCAGGGGAAGCTTAAAGAAGAGCATTATTCAATATTGTCTGTTCTGAATTTTTGAACTTTTTGTATTGATGTGTTGGTATTCGGCATTACAAGTGCCAAAATTTCAAAGGGGAGCCATTAGCACACATGATTAAGATGGGTAAGTCATGTCAGTTAACCCAAACTTTAACCCTGCATCTGCCCTTAACTCCAACCCTACTCATATCCTATAAACTCTCTTTCCTTAATAGTACTACTATTCAGGCAAACTTTGGTTTTACTACTAGTTTTTTTTAAGTTAATAATTCACAAATGGAGAGCATTTTCCTTTTGGAATCGGATGAGTTTTGGATATTTGTTTTGTTTGGTTACGTGAATTTTGAGTTGCTGGTGTTGACTTACTGAATTATGGTTCTTCATTGCATGGGGAAACTGCAGTGGGTTATTAAATTATGGTGACCTGAACCTCAAAGTTTACCCCTTAGCAGAGGATAAGAAATGGATATGGTACAACTGAAAAAGTTATTGTACCACACACAGTGAGATATCAGTTATGACTCTGTCAACTATGCCTTCATGTATCCCTACAAAGATCAAACAATGAAATAGCTGCAATAATACATGGACAACAATGTGCCCATTCACCTGATATCATTATGGGAGGGGACAAAAATTACTAACAACAAATTACAAATTCTGGTATCCTTATCTGTAATACAAACACTAAAGTAAAATATTTATCATCAAATGAGCGTCCATGGTTTTATAGGTAACTTGCTAACTATTGCGTTAATTCATTTTTAGCTGTATAAGATACTCTTTTCACAAGTCCCCTTTTCAGAAAATAATCTCTGGTAAAGTTAAGAAATCTGCTCAGTCACAAAGCATGCAGACATAATCAATATGAAATAAATACATTCCTGCAGGATGTACTCTGTAAGTCTAACTTTCAAGCCTTTCCACTGCTGACTGTATACAACATGTAAATAAGTGTTTAGACGTATTTCTGACCGTACCCTCTTAACTGTGCTTCCATCTAGTCTCTTCTTCTGTAACGTGCCCAGTGGGGCTACTGCTGTATTAGTTACTCTACTTGTAATATACACAGTTTTGACTTCTGACTGTATTCAAAATTTTATTTGGGTACTGTATCGCTATAATTTTATTTGTGTTTATATGCAGTTTGTGCATTAGTTGTCTAACTGCAACCTGGGCTGGGCCTAACATTGTTTAATTTAATCAGTGTTCTAACCCAGTAAGCAAACATCAATAAATAAATGCCTACATACATAAATAAAGTAAACAGATAGCATTCATAGCTCTTAATTGTGCTCACTAGACTTGCTTCTTGTGACTTTGCTCTTTAACAGCCTGTGCATCTTAGTACTTAGTGAAGAAAAGCTATAGCTCATACTGAAACTGGGTTGTCTGCAAGTTAACCCACAAAACTAAAACTCTGAACTGTTATTAAGTCTCTTGCCCAGGGTACAGGGCTTGATTCTTCCACCTTCTTTGGTCTCCTTTGTGGCTCTGAACAAGTCACCAACCAGACAGTGCTCCTGGATCACAACTGAAAAGGGACAATTTCCTCAGTGGGTTTACCTAGTCAACAAATAAATGAAAAAAAGTTGCCATGTACATATGTAGAAAGAAAGGTGGAAATCTATCTGCATTTGAAATTAATTAATTATTCCAGTAGACTAGCTAACCTACAGTGTCTGTGTTACTAACCTTTTTGACCTTTGCTGTCTACATAGGAATTATGGGTTAATAATGCTGCCAAAATCATTTATGTGTGATAATAAGAGCATGCATGAGTTAGCACATATTATCAGCTCCTAGAGAGCCAATGAGTTGGGAAAATACTGCAAATAGTGTATAGAACAAGCTGCTGTATACAGAAACATTAGCTGACATCTTTTCTGCATTGAACTTTATCAAATATAGCAAGTAACTGCTCAGAGTTAACCAACTGGCTAGATAAACTCATGGTAACAGTTTAACCTACATATCCTAGCAACATCTGTTATTTCTTATGCAATCTTCAAAATATCTCTTAATGTGAATTTGCAGCTTTGATTACTGAATGTGACAGACAATGGCGAATAGAAATGCACATCTGTTATAAATGACTCATTATAATGTAAAGAATGACTAACTTATCACACACTGTTGCCTTGACAATGTAACTACACCGCACAGGGGCTCCCCTGAGAAGAAAAGAATAGGCTGGTCACTGAGATATATGAACAGTATCACGTGAACCGGTCTGCCTAGGAAAGGCATAAAATCATGTAGAACATCTGGAATAGCAATGACAGCAAACAAGCTAACAGAGTGCCTCAGTCTTGTGGTCACCATAGCAGAATTAGCATCCCTGGCAAAGCTCTATGTTACAGATGAACTGTCTGATAGACAAACACCAGAGAGTACAAATATTGTTGCGAAAACTACTCCAGTAAGTTCTCAATAATAACCTACTTTCACAACTACAACATGGCTTTAAGCCCAACCAATGTAAGGATACAATATTACTAGCATTTTTTAACACCATTTACCAAAACAGATATGATGGAAAGCTGGTCGCCTCTGTATTTCTCAATCTTTTTAAAGTATTTGACACTGTCTCAATCTCTATGCTTGTACTCCTTGGCCTCTCTACTCCACCGACATGGTCCTACAGCTATCTTAATAAGAGATCACTGTGTGTCAAATGGCAGAATGCTAAGTCTACCTCTCTATCTTTAATTGTGGTTGTCCTCCAAGGATCAGTCCTAGGGCCCCTATTATTTAATATATTTATCAATGACATCCACCTAGCCTTTCTACATTCAGCCATAATGCTATATTCTGACAAATCTACAGGCGTTTACTCTGCTTCCATTGTATCACTGCTGCAAGATCTAACTCAAAAATCATTCTCCTCTGCAACAATTTGGCTAAGCAATTTTTCTCTTACCTCCTTTTGACAACAACAGAGTTACCACAAGTGAACACTTAACATTCAATCTCCACATTCAGTCAGAAATAAAAAAAAAAAATCAAGAAAAACTCGTCCTCTATACAGAGTTAAGCCATACTTAACAGATTCGGCCTGGTGAATTATAATGTGCTTACCTACTACCTAGCCTTCTTTATACCAGGATTATTATTATGAGCAGAGGCTCTAACAAAGTGGAGCAATGTTTCAACAAAAGTGTTTTGTTTGTGGTTAGTCCACCCAACAAAGCTTGTCATTGTTTTGCAATCAGATGACACTGTCTGGAATTCCCCAACCATCTCAGCTACATCCAGTTGAAAGCTGCTCATTGCCCTATACCAACCAGTTAAGGGTCCAGCTTTTAAGAGCTCTTTTACAGTGGTAATCACCTCCCAGAAGTCTTTTATCCAGTCACACGTACCTAGCTTGCCTTCATTCTCAAATCTCTAATTTCTCTTGCAGACAGTGTTACAAATGAATACATAGATAATGAAGTTACACTCTAATTGTACTGCTAAACTCTTGAAAATAATACCTTCCATCCCAAGACAGACTGATAGTTCAACTTTTATTTAAAATGTTTTCTCCTTGATTTATGGTTATGTCCTTGCACATCCCCTCCCACTTAATGGCTTATTTCTCTAATCACACTTTTGGAAATTCTCTTTTAATGTCAACACTACAGAATCATGCATACTTTGCATTTGAAGTAAATGTGACCTTTATTTTTATTTCTTCACTGTAAATAATGAAATATATTATGTAAAGACTTTGCTACACTGACACTGCTGTTGTACTATCAGCCTTGTTCCCGTTGTTCGGTATTTTCAATCTTATTAAGTTGTTAAATGCTAATGAATACTTCTTTTTTGTATTACTAATCTTGTTCAAAATTGTCAGTCTTACTGTCTTCACAATACCACACTTCAAACTGATGGTTGTCACAAATACTTAAACCGATTCCAAACACCCAGGAATTTGGAATTGGTTTAAGTCCTATCGTCTTGCCATATGCTTATGGCTTTTGATCTATATAATACTATATGGAGCTTTCTTACCCACGCCTTTGCTGAAAAGGGGTTGCTTTTCACCATTTCAGACTTTCCAATAAACAAATGAAAATAAATAAATTAATAAAAGCAGTGACTTAGGACTATTTCCTGTCTTCTTCTCCACTATCAATGAAACAATCCTCAAAACTCCTACCTTCATGCAACTAAAAGCTGTAAAACAAGTATCTGAAAGGGTACGCTATGACTGCACACCTCCTTGGAAAAAGTCACCTTATCCTACCACCAACCTCAGATATTATGCATGGACTCAAACTAATTAAATATACCAAAATACCTGTAATGTGCTACCTTGAATCTCATTGGATATGTGCATGATATACAAATTT
The DNA here is from genome assembly GCF_019279795.1 of Protopterus annectens. Taxonomy (NCBI): domain Eukaryota; kingdom Metazoa; phylum Chordata; order Ceratodontiformes; family Protopteridae; genus Protopterus; species Protopterus annectens. Next base: position 1,676,832,404 of record NC_056725.1, on the reverse strand, counting down.
TGAAAGCAGGATACTAAACATTTTTAACTTGTTTGCCTACTAGCTGAATTTTTTAACAATCGGCCTTAGGTGCCTACATCTATAAAACGGCTATTCAGTAATATGACAGCTGCATTTGTATGTGTCTATGGCTTTAAACACATTGAATAATACATCATTAATATTATTTTTTCATAACAAGATTAAAAAGATGGCCATTTAAACCTGTGGTGATACATCTTACAGGTTTCATTTTTTGAGTCACACTGGAGATCTGAATTATTTTTTGTTTTATTTTATTATTTGTCATATATTTATTTTATACAATCATGATGCAAGCATAACAATGAAAAATCAATCCAAATATGCTCAAAATAGTAGTTGAAACCTGAAAAACATGGCACAAAAGCAAAAATGGCTTTGCATACATACATTGCATGTTATCAAAAAGCATGTTAAAATAATGTAAACACATCTGAGCATTGGACTCTACGGAACAAATATTTAGCTTCTTTTTTGCGCTGATATTGCTAACTTCCATACTTTGAAGAGATGCCTCATCATACACCAACATATCCTTACCTAGCAGTCTACTCCTGACATAACCTATTATTAGTTGAGTCCTCCTCTTTGGAAAGATTGGTGTTGATGCAGCTATTGTAGATGACCAGTGCAAGAAGGTCATGTAGATCACTAGCAGCCTACACCACACTGCAAACCTCTGCATTTATCTTTTTTAATCCAGTGTATCCCCGGTGAAGATATGCAAGAGATGAGCTGACACAGGGTCACATATATGGACATTGTACTTGTTCCCTTCCCTGTAGCATCTGTTAGTTAGTAGTGTTTCCTCAAGCATCCACAAGAGCTATCCATTACTGTGCCCTATCACATAGCCTCCACTTGAAAACAGACTGCAGGCCTTTGATGGATCAACTTGCATCTCCCCTTCCTAACCTGCACTATGGAGCACAGCCTGCCAGTTAAACTTAGGATAATGGTGTAGCACAGCCGAGTCCTCCTTATGTGTCACCCAGCTAGCATACCAGATATACAGTAAAGTATATCTACTATAAAACACATTCCTCCTGGTCCTAAAAACTATGCATCTTGTCTTTTGAGAAAATACATTTTTAGTGGCATCTTTATTTAGCTGTAGTGCTGTGTGACTTGCTGTTCTATGCCTGACTATTGCTGATGTCTGTCTGCTAACTACCCACCCCACTCTTGTTGTGCTTTTAAACTTTGTATCATTTGAGTTGCTCACCCCTCCTATAAATCTGACTCTGGACACCCTCCCAGTCCCATCTTATCATTCTACTGAACACTGAGAGATCATCTAGGAAGCCCACCCCCCAGTCTCTAAAACTTGAATGATCTTCTATTTCCTACCTTCCTGCTTACTAAACAAAACGTACTTTATTCCGCTGCTTTTACTGGATTTGCGCTTATTCCTACTTTATTTAACCTTTTGCTGCACATTCCTGAAGTGCTCGGTTGCATTTAATCTGCTGTATTTACTACCGCTTGCAAGTAGCATTATTACATTGTAATTGCTATTGTAAGCCTCTTAGTTCTGATTTAAGCACTTAGGCTCCAAACTAGCGATCTTATATCAGGAAGGTTTGTGGTTTACATTCTTGTGACTGGAGTGGCTTTACGCCCTTCTGAGTTCAGAATTGCTGGTGTAAGTGTTATTATGCCTTTATTTGACTGGCTAGGGGACTAGCTTGTTTAAAATTTGAATCTCTGTGCCTGAGGCATTTGGTGACATTTGGCAACCATGCTGCATGAGAAGAAGAGTGCTGCTGGTTTCTTCGAAACTCTACAAACACTAAGCCTTATATTACCATATCCAGTCTATCAGCACTTGTTTTTTGCTGCATTAATTATTTCTGTTTTGAATATCTGTACTTTTCTGACCTTTTTTACAGTTTTTAGTTAGAGATGCCTTGGTTCCACATTTGTGAGAGTAGAGGGGAACGGAGTCATTTTCTGGCCTGGGACTGTGTAAAGAAAAGAAGAGTGTGCTGTTTTTGATTGGCCACAGGGCTTCATTTGTGTGTGTTTTATTGAATCTCCTTTGCTATTTAAGTACTGCAGTGGCACAATGCTTACCTCATAACCTACTAGCAAACTAAGACTTACATTACCTTATCCACTGTTTCTGCACTTGTTTTTTGCATTAACTTTGTCACACCAGCATTATCTGACTGTTTCTATTTTGAGTATCTACACTTTTTGACCTTTTATACAGTCTTTAGTTAGTGCTGCTGCTCTCTGCCACGCAATGCCTAGCAGTGATCTTTACAAACAGCATAATTCCCCTTTGTAATCTGTACAGACGCCGATCTTTCACAATGTAAGTTTCCCTTAAAATACCCTGATTGTCTACACAGATTTTTTTAACTGCTAGAGAATCTAGTTTGTGCATAGCTGAGCACTGCACATTAAGTTCATTGTCTTATTGATGTATTCAATATTTAAATTTATCTCACTCCTCCCTAGTACAGCAGTAGCCATGGACACGCACTTCCCAATGCTCTCTGTGGCCAGTCTAGTTAAGATGGGTATTATAGCAATTGCCTCATGTACACTGACAGCCCAATTTTTCTTAATAAAACAATTAAAGTATGCAAAGGTGTAAATGCACTTTTACACTGGAGGCAAAACTCTCTCATATAATCAAAACTAATCCTATATAGGTTGTCAGTGACACCTGCACCTTGCCTACTGCACAGGGTAAATACCCTCAACATAAAATTACTTGTGCTGAGGCTCTTACAGGTAACCTTCCTACAACACTGCACAGCACAATCAAAAATAAGGGTCCTCAGCCACCCACAGCTACACATAGTAACACTGTATCCAATGCCTCTGTTGCTAAGCCCGTAAGGCAAACCACTGCTCAGCCAAAGTTCCTGATCATTGGCAATTCTATAGTGAGGCACACCAATGTTCCCCTCATCAGAATGAGTAAAGAGAGACAGTTAGCTGTCTTTCTGGGGCTAGGATCAGTCAAGTCTCACAAGCATTCAGGTCATTAAACCATGGGTACCAGGATGACTCTGTCATTGTTTATGACTATATGAAGCGAGACATGACTAAGCTTGCTGATAATGTGCCTCAGGCAGGTATGAGCCTGGCATGGAGCAGCATTTCTACCTTCTCCAAAGGTGATGCCACGTTGCCAAAAAATGACTAATTTTAACAACTGGCTTAGCTTCTGGTGTCAGTCTGAGAGGGTGCAATATTTGACAGCCAGGGAGGACATGGTTGACAGACCACGCTGCTTTGCCAGGGATGGTGTGTACTTATCCCCTGTAGTCTTTCAGACATTGGAAAAGACTTTCTTCACCCCATAGTGCTTTTTTAAGCAATTCCAACTGATAGACCTCCTGTCTTAACTGAACCTAAGAAGGAATATCTGAAGGTGTTACTGCTCAATACTAGAAGTCTTAACAGGAAGCTACACTCTCTGCAAGCCTTCCTCTCCCTGGAGAGTGTAGAAGTTTGTGTAGTAATGGAGACATTGTTTAAAATCATAGAGAGTACCCCGGCAGTGCACGGTTATAATGCCTTCCATACCTTTAGACCAGCTACTGCCCAAGAGGAAACTAAAGGTGAAGGAGTCTCAGTCTATATTTAAAACAACCTCACCTCCAGACTGCTTAAAGTGTATAACCCACTGGAACTCATACATGTGCAACTTAGCATAAATAGGGTATTGTACCATATCCTTGCAACATATAGGCCCCCCTCATATCAAGCAAACCCATACTATCTATCTCAATGCACTAGAGTCCCTCACCATTCAACCCAATACAATATTCATGGGGGATCTCAACTACCCCTTTAAAGACTGGAAATTCTACACCACTTGTAATGCACAAGCCCAGCAATTACCAAACTTTGTTAATACCAACATCCTGGAACAGTTGCTCCATTCTCCTACCAGGTGTACAAACATCCTTGAACTTATACTCATGAACATGAGGGAGCAATGTTCCTCACCCAATGTAATATCTTCACTTTTCAGATTTGACCATAAGGCAGTACTGCTTGAAATAAAAATTAAATCTGAGGGACCCAGCAAAACCAAAAACCGTTAGGAACTATTCTAGGGCTAACATCTCTCTGCTACGCAACACCTTGGCTAAATTCCAAGCGCCCCCAAACCCAATAAACATCATAGCATATACTGAGCTGTTTACAAAACCATGTACAGCCATGTTGATAGCTGTATAGAATGAGCTGTGACCACTTGTATTAAGAATAAGACAAACTCAAAAGATAAGCCACCCTGGTGGATCACAATATAAATTGGTTATACAACAAAATAAAAAAAATCTTGGCCAAGCATAAGAGGAACAAAGCCCAACATTCTAAAAGCCCCCCTTACCAATCTGAACAGGCAGCTAAGAGGGCAAATTAATACTTCAAAGTCTAAATTTGAAGAAATAATATTTTCTCAGGCAAAAAACAACCACAAAGCTTTTTACAGCTATGTTCATAACAGCAATGGAAATACACAACAATCCACTGAACTTATTGTAAATGGCAACACCCACACTGGACTGGAGACCTTTGCCAAACTTTTGGCTGACATGTTCAGCTCACAATTTTCCCCTCCACTCCCCCCAGTAGCTCAAAGACAATACTGCATACCACAATCCCCCAAGCCATTACTAGGGAACAAGTTATCCATGCACTTTCTAAGGCCAAAAACACTGCATTGATGGGCCCTGATAACATCCCAGGATTTTTTCTAAATAGCATGAAACATGACCTCTCTGATTCACTTGAATCACTTTTCAACTGGAGCTTACAGTCAGGCTTTGTGCCCAAGGAATGGAAGATGGCTACAGTCATTCCTCTGCAAAAAGGAGGTCCAACCACCAATCCAAGTAACTACAGGGCCATAAGTCAGACCAGCGTTAAATGTAAGGTCATGGAAGAATCATCATGGTCATGATAAATAAGGACATTGGTAACCTGTAAATGTTGAACTCATCACAGTTTGGCTTTGTTAAAGGAAAGTCATGCCTATAAATCTTGTAGACTTGTATAAGAGGGTCATCAAAGCAATGGATGAGGGCAAGACTGTGTACACAGCTTACCTTGAACTGGCCAAGGCCTTTGATATAATACCCAACTCAAGCATTATAGACAAGCTCAGTAAATTAGGTACAAACCCTTTTATCACCCACTAGATAGCCAAATGGCTCACTGATGGGACCTAGGATGTCAAAATAGGTGAGGCCACCTACACCAAGAAGCCAGTCACTAGAGGAGTCCCTCAGGGCTTTGTACTGGGCTTGGTCCTTTTTGGCATTTATTTCCCTGAAGTGGAAGCAAATGCTGAAAGTTTATGGCTGACTAAGTTTGCAGATGATTACAAGCTGGGGGTTATCATTTACTCCCCTGCAGACACTAGCATTCTTCAAGAAGGCCTATCTCTGACTAACAAATGGTGCCAATTCCATGATCTTAAACTTGGTGGTAAGAAATGCATAACTGTACCTTTTGGTAAGTCAAACACCCAACTTAATTACAATGTTGACAATACATTCCTAAGAGTCAGCCCAGTGGTCAGGAATCTTGGTACACACATAGACAGTAGCCTTACTTTCGACCACCATGTGGCCACAGTAGCGAGGAAATCCTTTTATGTTGTGCAACTTATAAGTAAGAGCATGGCATCTAGATCTAAAGAGGTCATTATCTCACTGTATTCTGCCCTTATCAGACCAATCATAAAGTACAATGCACCCTTCGGTATGTACCTGACCAGGCATATGTAGCAACTAGAGCAACCTCAGAGGTTCCTTACAAAAAGAATACAAGGCATAGCAAACCTGCCTTATGCAGAGTGCCTTAAAACCCTTTCCCTCTACTCAGTCTCCTATAGATCGCTGAGGGGTAATCGATGCCTGACTTACAAGGTATCCGCAAACCCCACACTTATGAATCTCCTACATATTCATAAGTCAGACACTACCAGAAATACAAGGTCTAAGGTTCTGAATTTTTTCTGGTGACTTAAACAGAACATACTGGATATACAGATATATGTCTCAGAGACTACCCTTCAAGTAACCTGACACTACAGTATTTATTGCAATTAAGAACATTTAAGTCATTAGCAACCACCAGCAGTCAGTTACCCAGGTGTCACAATCCTAAGTGCTGGACAGCTATTGCCAAAAGCAAAAAGTAAGAAAAAAAAATAATGTGAGAAAAATCTTTTCAACTGAAAAAGAAAAGCACCATTTTGCTTTTCTTATTTGGCTGAAGTAATTTTCTTATATTTAGTGTGTTTAACTGCAGTGTTGATTATCACAAATTCAGTATCGCAATTAAGTTGCAGTAGAACAAAAGCACTGAGTGCAGTCTGACCATCAACATGACTGGGACAACGCATCCCACCCAAGCAGCACTGCAAACATGATTAATGCCACAATACGATCAGCTCTCTCAGCATAAACGAGTTAACATATATTTACCTTGTCTGTCTTTTTAACATAATCAGTCATTTTCCAAAATGTTCACTGTAGCCACCTTCTTTAAATGTTATCAGTTCATGGAGATCTTCAAATTGTCGTTATTCTTTAGTCATTTCAGACATTCTAATAATCTGATTTTAATTACATTCCATTTAACATAAGTGTATAGGTACTGCTGTAATGTAAATAATTATAGATAAAAGTAGGCAATCTAACACTGCAGGAATTAAAACTTCTACCAACTAAAAAATTCTTTGTCAAATTTTATGACCGCATATAAAAAGGTGATGATGTCAAAATGAGTGTCAGCAAATCAAGCATCAACAATTAGACAAGATTTACACTACCCTGTTCTCCTGCTACACATTTCATCACTCTAGTCTTAAATTACTTACTATAGAAAATCAAGTGCATGTCGATATATGAAAATGAATAAGCACTGAAGTACTTGTGACCGATTCCAATATTTTGAAAATGTACTTAACACAAAGCTGCGGTGGTTGTGCTGCGGTGTTGTCGTCTCACAGTAAGAGGTTGTCCTGTTCGATTCTCAGCTAAAGCATCTTCTGTGTGGAGACATGCGTGAATGGGCGTACCTTCGTTGAAGGTTGTGCGTCAGGCCTGGCAAGTCGGTACGTAAAAATCTACTGCCAATCATTAGCGGACCGGAGTTCCGCTGTGGCGACCCCTAACCAGGAAAAGCCGAAAGATACAACAACTTAACACAAAAAAAACAAACCACAGAAACAACTGATTGCAACATGAAAACAGTTTCCTTTTGTGATCAGTTAACTAAAACTCAGCCACTTAATTCACTTATACTGTGTTTGAGTAACAGTAATGTTATGGAAAGGGATTTTCTAAGGTGAAGTATAGGGTTGGAGTTAGGAGCAATGAAGCAGGGTTAGTCTTAGCGTTACTACACATATTTCATCACCTTACTAATGTGTGCTAATTCTAACCCTGCCCCGGCTTTAAAACCAGTCCTACACCTTATCTTTGAAAAAACTTTTCCATAAAACTACCACTAATTGAGACTGTCAGACACACATCACATATAGCAGCATACACCCATGACACTAAATCTACCCATTCCTAGCCCTTACTCTAGCCCTAACCCAGAAGTACTCAGATACACATTTCCACCCTTAATGCCTACATTTTTGTTATATCCAAAAGTTTCAGCATTAAAATCCCAAACACATACTTATCTTACACATAGACACTCAATGGGGCAGCGGAGTGGTGCAGCAGTTAGCATTGTCAACTCACAGCAAGAGGTTCTCTGTTTCGATTCTTGACTGGGGTGCCTTCGATGCAGAGTCTGCATGTCCTCCCTGTGTTCACATGGGTTTCCTCCGGGTACTCCAGTTTCCTCCTACATTCCAAAGACATGCGTCTGGAGTGTTTCTCCCCAGGCCTCCACTGAAAATAGGCTCTCTCCTAGTTGGACTTTCCCAGTCAACGAATGTTAAATAAGTAAATAAATAATATTCCTCCTTTTAACATCTTCAGAACTCAAAAAAGCATGCATTTGATAAACTTCTGAAGTACTTCACTTTGTCAATGAACTGACGATTTTACAGAGTGACTTGAACCCAGAAATCATAACATCACTACACCCTGCAGGCAGACATCATATTTTATTCCTCTTTGTATATAGCCAGCAATTTATTTCTCAATTTTTTAAATTTTATTGTACTACAGGATTCCAAGCTCCATATACTCAGTCACTTAGACATGAACATGTATGCAAATAGACAAATTCAAGCACCTTTCCCCAGAGGAACACACAATCATTTGGATATTTTTACAAAAAACATAGATGTTTACTCTGTGCTTGTGTGTATGTCCATTTTTGTGTACATGGATAAACATACCTTTGAATTTATGATTTTTATAACCAATAAGGCTCACTGTGCACGTGCTCTATTTTTAGTGATGATATTAACATGCCAGTTGGATAAAAGGGAATTCAGTAGTTCCCCTTAACAACTTCCTCATTTTCATTATAATTCAGTTAATCAAACATCAGTTGTCAAATTGACATTTAACAAACTCTGTTTTCTGATGATTGTATTTTTTGACGTCAGTATTTAACAACCCTCCAAGAACATGAACAGATTCAAATAGCCCCCACACCAATTGTGGCAATGTCTCACCAAAAATGTACAATCATTTTTTGCTGGAAGAAGCTGAGCTGATTTCTACCACCACACTAAGTACATGAGTTTTGCAAGTGGAGAAAGAGGGAATCAAATCTAGAATTACAGTGAGATGTTTTTATTACTTCATAGCTTTAACCTTTTATAGTAGAACTATTACATATTTAGTAACAGCTGCTTCAGATATCCCCAAGTCATAAGAGCATGTGCCCTCCTCTTTTCAGAGAAGGAGAGTCTCCCATCATGCTTATGAGCATTTTCCAAGCATTTCTGTAGTTTTAAAATGAAGTAATTATGTGATACTCTTTAGAGCAAGACCCATATCGCAGAACCTGTACCACTCCAAAATATGCAGAGGTTTCTTCCTTTACTACAGTGCTCATCTCACACTGAGGTTTACTACACAGTTTTACTTCTTCCTTGTATGAACTTCCTGTCAGATGGCATGTGAGACCCTGTACAAATCTACTTGCCAACCTGCCTCCAGTCTTTCAGCCCCACAGGATATGAGAACCACCATAAGAACATTCTCAGTTCTGCCTATCCAGTGGTTATATTCAGGATTTATTACCAGAGTAGTACATGCTTAATGAAATGAAGTCAGCTAATGAACTCAGAATATCAATTGGAAATAATGTTAATTTTACAATCATGTACTCATGATAAAAAAGAAAAGTGCACCTAATACTTGGGCATATAGCTTTTTATAGTCTTAAGGATCTGAGTCAACTATTTATGCTATTTGTGAGGTCTGTTATAGAATGCTGTAATCATAGGATCATAGGAGGTTACTAGGCTAATGACATTAGGGCCCTTACAAGCCTAGCCAAGTTTTACCTTTATTTTTACAATCAGCACCTATCAGGGGTCCAAGAGGGACATAGGTGAAACGTCTGGGGTAAATTTACAGTTACCCATCCAGTTGTCCAGATTGCATTTGAAGAGGGCCAATGACGTACTCTGCTTGACATGAAGCAGGAGTCTGTTCCAAAGGTGTGATAACCTCTGGCAAACAAATCCATCCCTCCAGCAGGTTCTATTAACGTCACATACCAGGTTGAGGGCATTAGAGCGAGTAACCCATGTGCCATTTCGCTTATGGATATGCAGGATTTCCAGTAAAGCAGGGTCAAAGATTGCCTTATATGTAAGGCAAAGATCGCTTCTGAGTAATCTGTATGAAACAGAAAAAAGTGACAGTGATTTCAGATGATCCTCATTGGACAGATGCCGAAGACCTTGAATTTTCCCTGTGAGGAACCTTTGGTGTCTTTCCAGTTGCTGAAGTTGCTTGGAAAGGTAGATACCAAAGGGGCATTATACTCAGTTATTGGCCTGATGAGGGAAGAGTACAAAGAGGTTATAAGTTCTTTTTTTCCGGATATAATGCCCTTACTTATGACATGAGCAATATAGAATGCCCTTCTTACCACTGTGGAGGCACGGTAATCAAAGGTAAGGCTGCTGTCAACATGTGTGCCCAGGCCTCTCACCACTGAGTGCATACTTAGGGTGTTGTTATTTATGTGGTAGTTAGCAGGAACATTACTCTTACTGAAAGGGATAATAATACATTGTTTTTGCATTGAGTTTAAGGCCATGACTTTGGCAGCAGTCATTTGTTTGTGTAAGACCCTCTTGTAGGATGCTCACATTATTTGGAGATTCTATGACTGCGCCCAGTTTACAGTCATCAGCACAGACTTTTAGTTTTAGCTTGCACTTCAGAGAAATACATTCCAAACAGTAGTGGTCCCAGGACTGATCTCTGTGGAACACCACTGGTTACAGGCCTGTTGTTGGAGGTGGATTCCCCTATTTTGACTATATGGATTCTATCTTGATACCAAGCTGGGTGAGTTTGTCAATTATGCCTGAATGGTTGAAAGTGTCAAAAGCCTTGGCTAAGTCTAGGTAGGCTGTATGTACAGATTACCCCTCAACAAGGGCCTTGGTGACTGTCTCGAAGAAGTCCTCCCTTTAAAAAATCCAAATTGAGTAGGGTCAAGTGTTTGGAGGTTACCAATGCCTTTGCTGGTGAGGTAATCAGTTTTGCATTTCAAATAATAGACAGAAGTGTGATCTGGAAAGGTTGCTGATATACTAGACTGGGACAAAAAATGCTGGCCAGAAAGGAAAAGTTATGAAACAAGACACTTTAAGTTAAATTTGTACTGTGTAGACTACTAAAGGGAAACTCTGTCTCTTGTTTAAGGTATTTAGTAATGAAAATATTGGTCTGTTGCTAAATGTACTTGCCTATGACCCAGATTTCAAGAAGGGAAAGCACTTGAACTTTTTTCTAAATCTTACTTTTTTATTTATATTAAACACACAATGGTATATACAAAAACTTTAATACGCATCATTTTTTTTATTAACATTTATATATGCTCACCATACTTCACTCTGCATACACCTAGATAAATTCTCCCCTAAAAATACTTGCACAATGAGTGTCGGTCCTACAAATTTGGGCAGCATCTTTTAAGCCTTCCCCCAGAAGAACTTGGTTATTCCGACTGGAAATAAATAACAGAAACCTATTTTATACTCAGTCTAACAAATATTTCAAGCAGAACTTCATTTTATTTCTTCATAAAGGAAATATAGAACTGTAGTAAGTTAAGATTATAAGCTCAAAGTATCATGATAGGTCCAGGGTTTAATTACCCCAGCTTCTATTGGACTAATATGACTCTCAGAAAGTCACTTAACCAGACAGTGCTCCTACCCTCTATTTGAAAAAGGTCCATGTGGATCTGTGCTCCACTCTGGTTAATGAATACAAATACATAAATTTCCCATTTGATACTCCAATTTAACCCCTTTTCTGTGTATTGAATAAAAGCAAACTAGATACTATGGCACCAAAGGTCTGTTAGAATAAAGCAAGCCAAGCAAAAGTGAAAAAACTCAACAGACCACCCAGGCTAAAAAACATAAAAGTTTAATCCAAAGGAAATAGGTTAGCGCTTTCAGGTACCAACCCTTCATCAGACCACAGCACAACAATACAAAGGCAATATTTAAAATACAAGCAACCAATCACAGTTCTAAATCAATGAAACCATTAACAATAAGGTCTGTGCCTCTTAATAGTAGGCTTTAAAGGCAGAACACCAATGAGCCCTAGGCTTCTGTCAGCACCCAGGTTAATAATCCATAACATTTCAAAATATTCCATATAACCAACTAAATCTCCCCCTTAAGCTAGTCTTCACCAATTGCAGCACCATAAAATTAAAATAGTGCCCTTGATTTTTATGACATGCTGAAACAAAGCACTGTGTACATTGTGCAGTTGTATACCTGATAGATGTGTAAGTATTGTGTCTTGTAACCTACAATTGGTTTTGCTACATAGATGATGTGCAGCACATGCACTGGGCAAGGTATATAACATTCTTTGTATTGCATAGGTGCATATGTTCTGTTAGTGGTGGTGAGAATGAACTCACATCGAGAACAGATAAAACTGCATGCTTTACAGTGCTGACACGGAGAAGTGCCTATCGTATTAGGATGCTCAATTTTAGTCTTATTCGTATCACATAACATCTGTTTCAGATTTTTATTTCTCTTAAATACAAAATTAGGAGTGTCCCCTACTATCCCTGTAAGAGTATCATCAGAGGATAAAATCCTCCAATTCCCCCTTATTATGTCGCAGATCTGCTTGATATCACTGCTATATTTAACATACATATTGACCTCATTGACCTCATATTGACCTCATTGACCTCATATTGACCTCATTGTTATTCTTGTTCTTAGTCATGCATCTCCCCTTACTATTCTCTTCAACAATGGGCAATCTGTTCCCTCTGCTTTGAGCTGAAAACCAAGTTGCAGCTCTATATTCCCGGGAACGGAGGGTATTCTTAACCCCTTCTTCCACTTCTTCAGCATTGTATTCCCTAGATATAAATCTGGATGTAAATTCAACCATCTCCTCATGAAACATGAAATCATCTGTGCAGAATCTGGATATCCTAATTGCCTGTCCCTTCACAAAACCCTGGATGCATACTGTCTTTTGCTAACACACCATTTTTCCAATTTACAGTTATACCAAATTAGACATAATATGAAAACATTGGTTGAAAGCAGATCCAAGTTATATGACAATGACTTAATATTTAGAGAAAATTTAACCAGTTTATATAGAAATTAAAGGTAAGTTAGTATAATGCAAACAGTAATTACACTATGAAGTGAGAGAAAAAACAGGTTTATGGTACATTTAGAAAGAAAATGCGGGCGGCACAGTGGTGCAGCAGTTAATGCTGTCGCCTCACAGCAAGAGGTTCTCCTGTTCGATTCTCGGCTGGGGTGCCTTCTGTGTGGAGTTTGCATGTTCTCCCTGTGTTCGCGTGGGTTTCCTCCGGGTACTCCGGTTTCCTCCCACATTCTAAAGACATGCTTCTGGAGCATTTCTCCCCGGGCCTCCGCTGAAAACAGAATCTGTGGAACCTAGTCAGACTTTCCCGGTCAACAAATGCTAAATAAAATAAATAAAATAAAAAAGCAGGAGAGAGAACTTAATGGAAGCAAGGAAGTGAATGAAGAAGGGAGAGTAAGGAGGTGTAAGTTATGAAGAGGTACTTGTTCATTTTTAGGGATATAGTTTATCATGGTGTTGTGCAATAACAGAGTCAGATTTTGGCTAGAATGTCTTTCAGAATGGTTTTAAAGGACTGGAGAGTGAGTATTACCCTGATGGATACAAGTAAGGCATCCAAGCCTTAGCGACATGGTACAAGGACAGACCATGCCCAGCAGAATTGATAGGTTTGTGGACAAACAGGAACTTTTGGTCACTGGATCATAATGACCAGCTGGGAATAGTTCATAGAATGGTATTTAGTGCTGAAAAAAGCAGATGGATGCTGAATAATTCTATAGGTGTTAAGAAGCTGCATATGTTAGTTGATGAGGTATTTCTAACCAATTTGGGCTTTTTAGTGCTATATATTGGTTGTCCTGAAAGGGGTATTTGCTGCAAATTTAACAACTTTGTTATGGCATTGTTCAAGTTTTGATTTTTGTGATGCCTGGAGGTTAGTTAGGATGGAAATGCCATAAAGAAGTGTGGCGAGGAGATAAGTAATGGCAAGTGTAGTTTTAGTTGTGTTGGTGAGAACATTTTTGGATCTGTAAAGCATCTCTAGTTTTTGCTGATTTTTTTCATATGCAATTTTGTCTATGCATGTCAAATTTAAGATTGTCATCCTCTACGATCCCTAATAACTTGCTATGAGAAGTGACTTCAGTGGTTGTATTCTCAAAAGAGAGGACTTCAAATGTTTTTTTTACAGGAGGTGGATTTGGCAAAAAAAAGTAGTAGCTTTTTTTTTTTTTTTTGGTTGAGCATGAGTTGTGAGATACAAAGCCATGTTTCAGAGGCTATTATTTATTATTTTTTGAAGATGTGCCATGTTGTCTGATGTGCAAATGAGTGTGGGTACTGTATTAGGGAGGCCTGTTGTGTGGATGTGTGGAGGCTGTTGGTGAGAATATTAGTATAGTATAATACAGAGGGGGGGACCAAGGATAGAGACTTGTGGCACACCAGTGGTGACTGGGAGGGTGGAGTGCCATTTTGATGACTAATACCTACTGGATAGGAAGTCTTTGAACCATAGAATGGTGAACTGAAAGTGAGATCTAATTAGAGTATTTGAAGTACATGTTTGCTGTTAGAAACTGTGTCAGAGGCTTTAGACATGTCTGGAAATAAGGAGGAGACTAGTCTGCCATTATCTCCATCTTTATTGACAGTAACTTATTTATTTATTTATTTGACATTTGTTAACCGGGATTGTCCAACTGAGCTAGTGCCCTTTTTCAGTGGAGGCCCAGGGAGAAAAGCTCCACAAAAAGTAAAAGAAATTTAAAAAAGTGGTTTAACAAAAAATAAATTAGCATGGACATTACAATATTAAAAAGAGAAATGTAGAATTGAATACACTTGAATACAAACAATAATGCTGTGAAATGACAGCATACAGAGTTTTCTATATAGGCTAGAATGCAGTGTTAGTACTATGGGAAGAATGAAAACCATGCAGTATGTGGGATAGGAGTTCTTCCTGTAGGAGATGGTTTGGCAATTGTTTTTGAATAAAATGTAAAGTACTTTGGAGATGGGGATAAGATTACTATAGGTCTAAAGGAAGTAATGCCTGTTGAATTTCTACTTTTGTGCAAAGGGATAATGTGTGAATTTTTTCAGAGAGAGAGAGAGAATATGGGATTCCTGGACTGACCTAGTTATAAGGATTGAAACAGGACAGGCTTGCTACTAACAGCTATTTTAATGTACTCACTTGGAAGGTCATCAGATGAAGTAGAACATGGTTTGAGTTTGTTTAATACTAGGTTTATATGGGATGTGGGCAAAGGTTTGAAGGTGAAACTGGACGTGATGATACATGACTGCTGGGCATTAGATTAGATGTTGGGGAATCCTTGGTTGGAGATGTTACACTATCTATGAAATAAGAGTTGAACTGTATTGTGGTTTTGAGTGGTGACTACTGGCAGAGGGGTCAGGGTTGAATTTTTGGCTGGGATGCAAGAATTCTTTAATGGCTGGTCAGAATGTTTTAGGGTTGTGTTTATAATTATTCTGAAAGTTTTTATAGTGTAGCTTTTTGTCTTCATTTATTTGCTTGTTAGTATGACTGTGAATAACTCTGAAGTTTTCAAGATACTTTAGTATTTTATATTTTTACCATTCTTTCCATGCTGATCCGCGGTGGTGGTGCTGTGGTAGCGTTGTCGCCTCACAGTAAGACGCTGTCCAGTTCGACTCTCAGCTAGAGTGTCTTCTGCGTGGAGACATGCGTGAATAAGCATACCTTCATTGAAGGTTGTGCATCAGGGCTGGCAACTCGGTACGTAAAAATCAACTGCCAATCATTAGCGGACCGGAGTTCCGCTGTGGCGACCCCTAACCAGGAAAAGCCAAAAGACACAACAACAACCATTCTTTCCATGCTGTTCTTGATCCTGCATTAGCATTCTACTCTTTTTGGATAGCCAAATTGTATTTTTTTGCTTTTAATCTCTTCCTTCTAGGAGGTACAAGTCTATTTAAGGTAGTCAGGAAAGTTGTATTGAATTCATTTGCAGCATTATCTAAGGGAGGATTTTTAAAAGGTCTCAATTAATAGATGATAGGGTAGTAATCAGCGTATCTGGGTTAAACTTGGAAAGGCTGCACATTGTTTTATAAACATGCTGTTTAAGGGGATGTGTGAGAAGTCCGGTTGTACACATGAGAAGATCACTGAGAGAGTCTGACACTGTACCTGTGGTAGTATATTTGCTAGGGTCTGATACTAGAATCCATTCTAATACATAATTTGATGTCGTGCTATAATATGTGGGGCTATTAATTAGTTGAGTGAAACTATATAAGTTCATGTTAGATGTAGGTGCATTAGAGTTTATGTCCAAACAATTGACATTCACATCACCTAGTAGTATTTTTTCTTGTGGAATTGTTATGGATATCCAGTTTATTTATTTATTTATTTATTTTACATTTGTTGACCGGGAGCGTCCGGCTGAGCTATTGTCCTTTTTTAGTGGAGGCCCGGGGAGAAAAGCTCCAAAGATATACAATGCAATAAAAACAGCAATACAGATACATTTCAATAAAAATATCAATAGAGAATTTTGGTAGTTAAAATACGTAAGCGACATACATGTATATTGTTAACAGATAAAACAGTACTATAAACAAAAAGGAGAATGCTAAAAAAGTCGAATAAGTTGTATGTTTTGTTTTAAAAAGAGAGTTGAATAAATATAAGGTTTTGTATGCAGAGTAGCAGAAACTTAAAATGTTACACAAGAATTTCAGAGAGCAGAGTATAGAAGAAGCTTTGGAGGTTGCATAGGAAGCATAGGATAAAGTAGTTAATGGTAAGTTGTAGTAAGTTAGTTTGACTGTACCATAAAAGGCAGGTGGGCCAATGTAGGACATCTTCCAATATAGCTGTATTGTCACCAGGAAGGATGTAAAGGACAGTGATACATATTTGTTTATAATTATGTATTTTCAGGATATTAATAAGAAGCTCTGCTGAATTTAATTTTGGTATTGTTTTTTATAAGGGGAAATGTAGTAGTTGTTGGGAAATATTAAAGCAGTACCACCACCTTTCATCTTTATACAGTCATTATGAATGATATGAAAGCTGAAAGGTAATTTTGGATTAATTTATGCTGGGTTTAAGCAACGTTTCAGTTACAACAAGAATATCAGGCTTATGTTGGGTACTCCAGGCATGTAGTTTAGCATTCTTATTTCTTAAGCTTCTAACATTTATGGCAGCAAAAGTTAGATTACTGAGTTTGGGGGCTGACGGCTGCAGTGTGTGAAAGAGAATTAGCTTGATGTTCACTGTGATAGGTAGGGCCAGGATTAGGGTGAATGTCTCCTCGTAGAATGATTTTAGTATATTGAGGAATTGTTGATACTTATTACTTTAAGAGCATTTTCCACTTCATTTTTCTCTGGTTTGACTTAAAATGGAGTTAATCGGTCTATATTTGTATTAAAAGTGAGAGGTGTCATTAAGTAGGCTTGGTGTAATATGTGGAGAGTGTAGTGAAGAAGCATGAATAGGTGGTCGGGACAAAGTTAGAGATATGTTCAGAGCTGTTATACAGTCATGGTAGGATGAGAGATGGCCCAGTAGCAGGAGAAGAATAGAGGATAAGCTTTGGAGTACCATGAGTAAAGGGATCTTAAAGAGAAATGCCTTCATTGTTAAAATTAACTCCAGTACATAGTGATTCATATTTCTGTACTTAACTCTTTGCACTCAAATGATAAAGGACAGACATCTGCATCATGTACAGAGTGTACATAACTCCCTGTACTTACTGGTGCGTACATGATGTACTGGTTATGTTTACTTTCTGCCAGTAAGTTTTGACTTAACATAGAGGTGCATGATTACATTTTAATGCATTTTAATTTAAGTTTCTTAGAGAAAGATCAATACACTGTTGATGACAATGATGTATAGTTAACCCTGTAGTCCAGTTCTAATATTCTATTTATTTTCTTTATTATCATTATATTATGATTGTTATTGTTATTATTATTATTATTGTAAACTTGTTTTGTAACGGCAGGACTAACTCAACAGATAGCATACTTCCCTTACAAGCTGGATGTTCAGAAAGCTGTGGGTTCCATTCCCATTGCAGGTTCTAAAATTAATTTTCCAGTATGGTAGTGCAGCATAAGGGGGGGTGCTGAACTACTGAGTGTGCCATCCTTCAGATGAGACATTAAACCAAAGCCGGGTTCCTATCAGATAACCGAAGATGCATTTTGTCGAATGCACCTTGGTCGAACTTGAAATGTCGAAAAGGCAAAATGACGAAGAGGCATATAAGCAAATTCTTTCCCTGGGAAAGAAGTCGCTTGGCCACTTCATCACTTTGCGATTTTCGGCACTGTAGTGCGATCTCGGAGTTGGTATATTTAAGTAGGGGGGTGTGAGGGGCAAAGCCCTCCACTTTATGTAATGTTTTAATGTCTCTTTTTTTTTGGGGGGGGACAGCGATTTTTTTCCCCTGGGAAAAAAAATTGCTGTTCTGGTTGTTCGATGTCTTGTGAATTCAAACTTTAGAGTTCGATATAACAACATTCGATCATTTGATCACGCGTTGCTATAGTATAGACCCTCAGAGCCTTATCTACCTGAGTTGTAGCTCATGTGGATGTAAAAGATCTCACAGTATTTACTGAAAAAAAGAGTAAGGGATTTTTCCTGGTACCCTGGATACATTTTCTTTAGTCAGCATGTATGCCACCATGGGTCTCCCCTGAAAAGGGGACACTGGTCTAATGCAATTAGCTTGATTAATAAAGTATAAATAAATATGGCAAATGGGCCTAACCTGATGAGTAAAGGATAAATAAATAAAGACAGTATAAATTAATTTTCATGCTAAGCTAAATGTGCCTTTTGTAGTAGTAATAGCTACTTACCAGCACCAGAGCAATCATAGTTGTCCAAATAAATGGCCTATTTTAATGCCATTTTAGAAATGGTGTCTAATCTAAACAATACATGTATTTTGTCTTCAAGAGCAAAAAAAAAAAAAAATAGTTCACTTTCACATTAATAAGCTGATCGTTACATTCTAAGCGATGAGCTTATTACAGTTAGAGCTATGTCAGATGCATGACACACACCTCCCTCGCCGCAGCCATTCAGGTCCCATTTCTGAGCCCTGCCCCAAACCCTCCTTCAACATATTTCATTTTTTTAAAAATTCTTCTTTTAAACTGTAGCAAACTATTTGCAATAAATGTAGTAAACAGGTGCTAAAGTTTATACCCTGTCTGCATGGAGCGCTACAGAACTTATATTTTAGTTAAAAAAAAAAAATATATATATATATATATATATATATATATTTTATATATATATATATATATATATATATATATATATATATATATATATATATATATTTTTTTTTTTTTTTTTTTTTTAACTGTAGAAAACTGCTTGCTGCAAATGTTGCAAAGAGTTGTTACAGTTTATACTCTGCTGCTCATATTTTAGTTAATAAAAAATCTTTCTTTTTAAAGTGCAGTGTTTAAAGTGTAGAAAAGTGTTTGCTACAAATCTACAAAACTGTTGTTACAGTTTATACCCTGACTGCATGGAGAGCTACAGCTCTTATGTTTTAGTTAAAAAAAGGAAGAAAAGGAATTTTTTTTTTTTTTGCTTTTAAACTATAGCAGACTGCTACTATTGAAATCACACACAGGGCGCTACAGCACTCAGGTTTAATCGCAAATGCAATACCAACTTTTAAAAGCTGGTATTACATTAAATAGAGATTGAGACTGGCTGATCGTGCCCCCTCCCAACACTTTGTACCCGGGGCAATTGCCATTCTCATCTCACCCTTGCTATGCTACTACTGTATAAAATACCAAGCTCCAGTAATTAATTTACAGAGTTCTGTACCAGTCAAGCTACATGCCTATAAGTTTAATATTTTGCATAACAGTTTCACTGTAGTTTGAAGTTTGAACTTTATGTTTTTGTCACCTACACTGTAATGATTTTCACACAGCTATCTTTATTTCTGTTGACTGATGTAGTGTTGGGCATAAAAATAATAAAAACACTAAAATAAATGCTAAATTTAATAGCATAAGCAACATAAATCTTTGGATTAAGTGGTATTGTGCAAGTACTACTGAAAGTGTTGACAGTGTGTTGCAAATATCTTTTATTTTTAAGGGATATCACTGAAGCTATTCACGACATTGATTGCTAGCACAAAAAGTACAGTTATAAAAGTAAAATTACCATAACAGTAGATGTCCGAACGATTACTGCTGTAGTAACCTTATCCTTAGCTCTATGGGTTGTAGCCGGCCAAGAAAATAACAGCTGGTGAGCTTTCAATGCTTCTGGGCACCTTCCAAGAGCTCAAAATGTCAGGCAGCTTGATCTGAGCTGACTAAAAGGCAAGTGCAGTTGCCAAGCCCTTCAGATATTTCCTGCCAACAAAGAGAAGTAGACCGAGCCCTGGAAAGGCAACGCTAGGAACAAAAATTAATTAATTAATTAATTAATTACCACACCATGGCATAAAAACACACCAAAAAAACAAGAGGGCGGGAGGGAGTGGCTACTGCAGCAGTGATCATTCAAACATCTACTGTTAAGGTAGGTTTACTATGTTCATCATATTGATCACTGCTGTAGTATCCATAGCTAAATGGATAGACTAGCATAGCTGAGTACATCTGGTAAGAGAAAGGAAAAGAGTCTGGGAGGCCTTTGAGAATGGTCCTATCAAAGCCTGACCTGGACCTAGAGAAGTAATCAAACACCAAGTTGCAGCTTTTAGAATACTTCTAGAATCCAAGCCTTTCTAAAAACACATATATGAAGACAAGACCCTGGTAGAGAGGGCTTTGACACTGCCTGGAAATAGTTTTTATGGTGCATATAACAAAAGGTAATATCCTTAGACAACCATTTGGAAATAGTCTATTTTGACACAGGTTGTCCCTTCTTGTTACTGTAAGAAAAGAGCACCTAAAAAAAGAGCCTTCTTCTTACCCTAAAAAAAGTTTACCTAAAGAAAGAACCATTGTTGCCTAGGTCAGAACTGAGTCGATACAATGATCATGGAGTAGTCCTTCTGAATCTTCAGAAATACCCTGGGTATTAGTGGTAAGGGTGGAAATGCATACAGGAGCACTCATGTCCAAGGAAAAGAAAAGGCCTATGTCTTCTAGACGATCTTGCATGGAATCTTAGAACAGAATCTTGCCAGTTGATTGTTCAAAGAAGAGGCAAAGAGTTCTGCTTGAGGAACTCCCCACAGATGGATCAAATCATGGAAGACCATCTGATCTAGTGTCAATTTATAACAGTCTGCTACACAATTTTATTCTGATAGAATGTAGGATGGCTGTAGAGTGAGATTGTGCTGTTGTAAATCTATATCCAAAGCTAACATGGCTAGTCTGCAAGGGAGTACAGCCTGGTTCCCTCCTGTTTGTTGATGCACTACATAACTTTGGTATTATCTGCAATAATGTGAAGAGATCCCACGGACCAAAAATGATTCTGAGAATTGATTTCCTTGATTAGGGCAAGCATCACTTTGATATCTATGTGCTTGTCTCTTTCCTTGGTGTCCCACACATCCTGCACTTTTATCCCTCCTGAAACTGCTCCCCAAGCAAAATCTGATGAGTCTGTAGTGACTGACTGCTTTGGAATAGGGAGGGAGAAGTGGGATCTGGATTTAAGGATATCCGTTGTCTACGCCAAATGATATTTCTTCTGACGTGCCTTAGCAGTGGAATTTGAAAAGATAATGGGTGTTCATGTGGAGACCAAAGAGATTTCAAATAACACTGTATGTTTCTCAGTTTGTGCCTTGCCATGGGTATCATAAGAGTTATACAAGCCATGACACCCAAAATCCTGAGGTATTCCCTCACAGTAACTGAAGTTTGAGTGGACAGCCTTTGAAATAGAGCTATATATATATATATATATATATGTAAGAAAAACTTTTTGAATTGAGGTGCCAAGTTGGCATCCCCAGAACCCAATAATGTGTGAAGGAGTCAAGAAGGACTTTTAAATGTTCTCTTGGAATCCCAGCTTGTGTAACAGATCTCTCACCCATGGGAGGAATCCCTGACACTTTGAAGAGGACTCTGTAAAGATAACCAAGTCATCAAAATATGGAAACATGTGGATACCCTGTAACCTACAATGATCTATAACTGGAGCTAGACACTTTGTGAACACTATTGATGCAGTGGATAGTCCAAAGGGTAAGGCAGACAGCTGACTATGTGATGCAGACAAAGAAAACCTTAAACGTCTGAGGCCTGGATGAATAGAGACATGACAATAAACATCTTTGAAGTCTAGTGATACCAGGAAACTTGAAAGAGGAAGAACAGGTCACAGGTTGTGAATTGACATCATTCTGAATTTGAGCACTATCACAAACAGGTTTAGGAAAGAAAGATATATAACTGATAACCAAACATTTTCTTTCTTTGGCACTAAGAACATCCTTGAATAAAATATCTTCCTCAACTGAGAAGAAGGAACTGGTTCTATCACTCCTTGGGACAGCATGTAATGAAGAACTGGAAGAAACAAAAGAGTCTAATATGGAGAATGAGGAATGACCCTCTAGAAAGGTGGAATTTCCTCCCACTGCCATCTATAACCCTGATGAATAGTCTTCAGAGCCTATTTGTCTAAAACTATCTGTTACCAAAGATAATAATGTAGATTCAGACTTTCTGGGAGAAAAAAAGGGACCAGGATGGGAGGGGGTTACAAGACCTCTTGAATAGTCACTCAGACTGGGACTGTCCATGGTTTTGGGAGGTTTGATGCTTATTTTGGTACCCTCTTGCCATTTCTTCCTAAATATCTGTATCTTGTTGAGACTATTCATTCTGCTTTTTTCCAAAATTGGATGAGAAGTTAAAAAATGTGGAAAAGGAGGGCTGAAAAATCTTAAGAGATACCCTGGATCAGCTTACCCCTTTTGTCACATAATTTGATCACCTCTGCAGCAGAGGGACCAAAAACTAAATCCCTAATCAAAGTGGAAATTAAAATCCCATTTTAACATCATCTGGGTGGTTTTCAGAATACAGCCATAAAAACCTCTTCAAAACTGTACCAGTGACCATAGCCCTAGAAGAATTATCAACAAAGCCGTACACACACCGTAAACAATGAGTAGTGACCTGTGCGATAGGGTAACCTAAATTATTTAAAGTAGATGTTTCATCACAAAAGAAAACTGCAGATTAAACTTTCCTCATACTTTCACAATTAGCCAAAACAAATTTTAACATATGAGCCTCTCAATTCAAAATTCTGAAAATCAAAGCTGTAGAAGTATACACGTATTCCCATACTTATCAATAATTTTTCTATCATTACCCAAAAGAGTAGAATTAGAATTAACTAAGTGTTTAGCAGTAGTGGAATCAACTAAGTCAATAGCTGCTGGATCAGGTTTGAGAATAGTGTATAAAACCTTAAAAGAGTATACATCGTATTTGCATTTTAGGGGCATTTGGGTGACTATCAGGACAATTGCAGGCAGTAACATACACACATCTTCTAAAGCACAGAGAACAGGAGAAATGGATGTAGAAACTGGAAATTCCTTCTGTAACAACTCATGGTATTTTCTGAGGGCCTGAGGAACCTTGGTGTCTTCTCACTAAAAATACTGACATATCCATAGTCTGAGAGAAAAGGAAACACCCGCAGGGAGAATCAAAAACTGAGCTCGCCTCTGAGTCTGAATCAGAAATCTGAGGAGAAATCCCTGCATCTGTCCCTTCATCTTCCTGTTCAGATTCAGAATTTTGAATCTCTGTAAGAAAAGATGTATCTATCTTTTATGAGTAGAAAATACTTTAGAAGGACAGTCTCAACTAAACCCTGAGCCAGACCTAGTAAATTACTCCTGTCTAATGAAATTTGAGGTGGAGTAGATGCATGCTTAGTTTTTCTGGGGGGCGGGGGGGGGGGTTGACAGGAAAAAAGGGACCAAGAGTGATACTAATAGCAGCAGCAGCTTCCCCAGGGATCAGCACAACATTCTGACATAACAAGAAAACCTTCCCTGATCCCTCTCCCAGGACTGACAAGAGTGTCTGCCCCTTGCCCACGGAGCGGACCCCAACAGCTGCAAAGGATGTGGCTAAGCCCTGGTCCATTGTGGCTGTATGTGCTATACCAGTGGGATCCAGGGAAAAAGGTGAGTGGTCTGAGGTGCAACAAATGGCCACAGCAGAGTCACCCATCTGTGGCTAAGGAAAATTACTAACCTGGTGTGGTGGCAAAGGCTGTTTGCTTAACTTTTTCTTTTTGCGGCTGGAAGAAAGACAGACCATGGGACACGTAGTTTGTATAATAAACAGAAATTATTTTTGTCACCCCTTACTACCCATGGTTCCAATAACACTAAGTTCAATATTGTGCTAAATCTCATAAACATATTTGTTTTACACCAAATCAGTGATTCCCTTTAGTCAAAGTAGAGTAACCTCAAAGTTTTATATTTAATGACTGGGGGTGAAAGGAGCAAAGTCCCTTATCAATATATACCGCTTAACTGTCCAGAATTTTGCAGAATGTGCAGATTTTTGCCTCATATTTTTGCTCTTTTACTCATAAAATTTGAAGTTATCTGGTAAATCATTGAGGATTAAAGTCATCAAGTAATGAAAGACATTTAAGTTCCAGATTTTTATCTCCTTCAGAAATGCATATTAATGCAAATCCCATTATTCTATCAATGTTCTAAGTTTATAAGACCAATATTTAAATTCTGTCCATGAGTTTGCACCTTTGTCTCCTATCCCACTCCCCATCATTTTTGACTCTGCCCAGAATTCTTGTGCTAAGAGTTTAAGAGGTATCAGACATACAAGGGATACCCCTTCTACAAATATTGTAATTCTACTGTATTACACTTATTATAAATATTAAAGTATTTATGTGCTATTAAAGATTTTATTTAGCTCTCAAATTAAATTATGCCTACTTCATATCTTTACCGCATCTGCCACTTATTTTCATCCAAACATTTATTGATAAAAAGATCACCATTATATTTTTATCAAACGGTTATGAAGTATATATTATTGCCCGACGAAAACTTACTCTATGATTATAATGGCAATTACTAAACAGGTAAGTCCCTCATCATTTTTAAAAGTTGAAACAGCAGCAGTACATACACTTGCATATTTATGACTGCCATTTCAAACAAAAATAACAAATGAGCTATCTTAAGTTAGAAATATGTGCCTTTTTTATCTATGCAGACAGACACTAACCACTGCAGAATTTTTATACATATTGCAGCTTTGTTTATATTAAATAAGATAGAAAAAATATTCAGAATGCCATGTTTTAATTCCCCTGTTCTTGAAATACTGACAATCTGCAGAAATTGTTTCACATTTAAGGTCTTTGCAGTTGTGTTACCCATAATCATGACAAATGCCTGACAGGAAATGACATTTTTCTATCACAAGCAATATTTTAAGTCACCAAATCAGGAAGTGAAATAGAACAGCAGAAGTCAGCATTTCACTTCTCTTGTAAACACTTTTATTCTCAGAAAAAGAAGCCATTTAGCTTAGTTAGAGTGAGGAAGGCATTTCCTCCTATAGCTACTGCTGTTTATGGGGCTTATCACAGGACAAAACAGGTACAGCAGTCCCAAATCTTGTGTCATTAGATCCACTTACAAAAAAAAGTGCAGAGTGTCGCTGACAAATAAACAAATAAATAAATTAACATAAGCAATGTGAGTTGCAACAAAGTGAAAATGTAAAAATATGTAGTTCCAGTCTATGTAAAATAAAGAATAATAGGGGTGCATCCCCTAATAAAACACATCTTTCTACTTAAATATTCCTTTAATCCTGTGTTGCACAAACACACACACACACACACACACACACACACACACACACATATATATATATATATATATATATATATATATATATATATATGTGTGTGTGTGTGTGTGTAAATGCTGGTATAGGGATGTTGAAAGAGAAGATTACCAATTTGTGGTCAGACTTGACTGAGGAAAGATACACCAGTAGCATAGCTCATATGGATGATATATTTGTAAGGAACAGATCACGAATATCTTGTCCTTTAATGGAGGTCTTTGACTTTTTGATCCAGGGAATTCTTGTTTATGAAACTGACGAATTTTTGGACATAGGTTACGTTTGAGGTACATGTCGCCTGGTTATCCTCCTGGTTGACAAAGCTTGACCTCTTGAGCTGCTTCAACTTGCATGCGATCGGAATTCCTCCATAGGAAATCACTGTTGGTGAGTTATGTAAGACATTATTCCCTTTTGTGGGGGATCTCCTCTTTCTTTGAGTAAGTGTGACCTTGGAGTTTGTAAATATTAGTTCAGGATGCCCACATCTGGGAGTTCAGGGGGCTTGCCTCCCCACAAAAAACAATTTAAAAAGTGTTTTTTTGGCAAGATGTTTTCAGAGAATGCAGTTCAGGTAATCCAATCCTTGGTGCATTGACTTTTATCTACTCATAGTGGAATCATCCAGTCATAGGGGAAGCATGTCTCCCGTGGGATCCATATTGTTTCATCAATGTCCAAAAACATCGGACCACATATGGTCGAGACCATATGATTGAAGTTCAGGAATGTCAAACTGTTTGTGCTGAAATTGCAGTACAGTAGGCAAAATCCCTGATCCCCAATGTAATGCAATCTTTCAGATGGTATACATAATTAGCAGGGGGAGTGGGGGCTGCAAAAATACAGTTTTGTCTGTTTATGTTGCTTTCAACATTCCATAACTTCAATCGTACTGTCTCGACTATAAGTAATTTTATATTTTGTAATACCGATGCAACAACACAGAACGGTCTCCCATGTGAGTATGAATTTAATATTATGCAAAGTAGTAGTGTTATGGTTTGATGTTTGATTGAAGTTGAAGTACAAACTACTGACCTTTCCTCATTTCAGTAATTGTATGCCAGATTGAAATAAGCACTAAACTTAATAGCATAACAAGAAGCCATGTATATTCACACAAGTGTATTTGTGTGAACTGAATATTTAATATATGTATTGACTTAAACTTTTAAGTATGACTGCTGCATTATTTATTTTATTTTATTTTATTTTATTTTACAATTAACTGGGTAGGTAGGCTGGTCCGTTGACCCTTTTCAGCTACTACCCAAGTACAAAAGTACAATAGATAACTTGATGAACTGTGGTAAAGCTTGGAACTTCTATGTGCATGTTCTTAGTTACAGAAAATAGGTTCATAGGTAGGTACTAGTATATCTGCCCAAGGGCATTTATAAGCCTAGCCAGAGTGTGTCGGCTTTCGCTGACCCGTTGATTAATTAATTGAGCCTTTGTCAAGCAGAGCCAATGAAGTGATCCCAGGGGTGTATTTTCTGTTACCCATCCGCTCATCAAGGCTTCTCTTGAATAGTGTTAGTGGGGGACTCTGCCTAATGTAGTTATGAATTTTGTTCCAAAGCATGGGCAGTCTCTGTGACAGGAATCTATCCCTCCAGCATGTTCTATTTATTGTTGTGGTGAGGTTTAGCTCACTAGAGCATGTGGCTCGCAGTGACTTGGATTTCCTTAGGTGGAGCATGTCCATCAATTCTGAGTTGGACATGGCTTTGTAAGTCAGGCAGAGATCACCTCTGAGTAAGCGATATGCCACTGAGTACAGACAGAGTTTTTTCAGTCGGGCTGCATAGGACATATGTTTGAGGCCAGTAATCCTCTTGGTGAGGTGCTTTTGTGGTCTTTACAGCTGTTGGAAGTGTCTTGTGAGGTACATCCCAAATGGGGCATTGTACTCTATGATGGGTCTGATGAGTGATCAGTAGAGGGGCACTATAACCTCTTTATTTCTAGATGCGAACCCCTTAGTAATTAGATGGGCCACATAGAAGGATTTCCTAACTACTTTGGCAATATGATTGTCAAAGGAGAGATTACTATCTACCTGGGTCCCCAAGCAACACTTTCAAAAGTTTCTTATTTTTTTAACTATGAGTCTGTTTCTAATAGAAATATATAGAACAGAGTGCGTTTATCATAGAATAATTACCACTTTTTGGAAGTATAAGGCATTCATACTTGCCTCATGCCTTATAATGTATCTGAAACATGCTGGTATTCCATGATACAAGTACTTTATCATACATACTGTTCCTTAATTAGACAATAATATGTAGGTTCAAGACATTTGACTGGTTAATGTGACACAGACACAAGGACTCTGGTAGGTTGCAAAGAAAATAGAATAAGAACATTTTCTTTTGTTAGAAATGGAGCCATTTACATCAGCAGTAAGCCATACTGCAATTTAATACCGGGATAATTATTGTTTGATTATATGGTGGCTTTGTCGGGTGCTTTAACCCATCCTAACATTTATGTTATTACAAAATAAGTTATATACTTAGTTTGTGTCTAACTGCTTAAATGTAATTAAATAAATACAGACAACACACATATGTGTGCTCAGACACACACACACACACACACACACACACACAAACACACACACACACACACACACACACACACACACACACACACACACACACACACACACACACACACACATAAATATTAAGCCAACAGTATTACAAGTGTAGTACATTATGCTGTGTTTGAGTATGTAGATAAATGTGTGTGTGTGTGTGTGTGTGTGTGTGTGTGTGTGTGTGTGTGTGTGTGTGTGTGTGTGTGTGAGTATATTACTATTCATCAGCAATGAAATTGTACAAATCACAAAATTTCATGCAACTTCATTGGTGATCAGTGACAACAACAGCAAAAAAAAATCGAAACCTAACAATTTCAAATATAAACAATATGTTTACATTTACAATTATCAGAGTACTTGCCCTAACTATAACAGAAAAGTAAACATAAACACATAAAAAAAAACTGTTGTAACATAATGATCACAGATGTAAACAATAGGAATGGAAAGTGAAAACAACAAACCAGTAAATCCACAGAAAAGCTCACACCAGGTGTAGTGCAGCAGGCAAAAATATAATCCAAATACAAGCGTAATGCAGCAAACAGCAAAAATGCAGCAAGCAGAGATGAATCCAACTTTGAACTCGTCCCTTAACATATTAATACAGGAACTTCATCAGGGAGCCTAGAACTGAACCTTGAGGAACGCCTGTGTTAATAGTGATGAAGGAGGAGGAGGAACCCTGCCATATAGTAGATTGTTGCCTGTGGGTAAGGTAGTTAGAGAACCAGTGGAGAGTGGAAGGAGATAGGCTGAGGTTGGAGAGTTTTGTTATCAGTAAGGGGTGGGAGATGGTGTTGAATGCTTTAGATAAATCTAGAAAGATTGCAGAAACAAAGGAGTCTGTGTCTCGAGTTCTATTTACTGTGTCTAAGAAGGAGATGAGAGCAGTATTAGTGCTATGTCCAGACATGAAGCTGCGTTGAGTGGGGGAGACCATGTAATGATTTACCAGGTAGCTTTGGAGCTGTGTGTGGATGCAGTTTTCTAGTATTTTAGAGATAGGAGAAAGAATGGTGATGGGACGAAAATTAGGAATTTCAGAGTTATTTCCTCCTTTGTGAAGAGGGATCACATAAGCTTGTTTCCATATGTCAGGTATACATGATTCTTTTATGGATCTGTTAAGGAGGGTGTTGATGGGGTATGCAATGGAGGGGGCTGCTAGTTGTAGATATTCTGCTGGTAAATTATCTGGACCATTGGTGCATGGTTTAAGCTTGAGAAGGAGTTTTAGGATGGTGGCTGTAGGAATAAGTGAGTGAGAAGACAAGTAGAGGGTTTGAAGTGGTTTGTGCAGATGGACCTACTTGTTAGTCTGGGTTAATGGGAGGGAAGGTGGTAGCAAGTTTGATGATGGTTTTTATGAAGTAAAAAGAGGGAGCCAAATTCAGAGGGAGTTTTTTTCTGGGTTTGGGCATGGGCTGCTGTTAGTGCCTGGGTGGAGTAGGGTGTTGATTGCTCCCCAGAATTTTGGGGGGTTTTGTTTATGTTAGTCTTGAATGGTGTGGAAATATTCTTTCTTATTTTTCATAACTAGGCATTTTGCTTGATTACTCAGTTGTTTATACTGAAGGAGTTTAGAAGGTGTTTTGTTTTTTTGCCATGCTTTCCAGGCTTTGTCTCTGGAGGACATAACCTGTTTTGTGGACTTAGTAAGCCTGCAAGCATATCTTGTTTTGATTCTCTCCAGCCTGAGTGGGGCTAAGCTGTTTAAAATCTTAAGGAAAGTGGAGTTGAAACTCCTTACATGCCATAGCTTAGACCCTAGCACTCTTCTGTCATACCATGTAAATTCACATTAACCTATGTTAGCATCATGATTCACTGAACTAACAAGGACCCCAAGTTGTGAGTCACATGTCAACAGCAGCAGTGTGCATAGGCATGAGGCTGCCATTGTTTTCTTGGTTGGGACCTACTACAACATGGCTATGGCTACAGAAAGCATTTTGGGTGGCAAGACCCCAAGGTGGTGTTCTGAGTAAAATATTCTGTACCTGATATACATGGACCACCAGCAGTGCTGCTGGATGAATTTTTATGATACTCTCTAGTATAAAGTGGATACCTGACACAGCCTTGCTAGAGTGGTACCCATTTTGAAGAAACTGTAACACCTCTTCTGAGCATCACAGATCTGAGTGGATTGTCATTCAAAATGTTTCATCATGTTCTGGATAGTCCCTTCCCAAAAGAAGCTTCCTCAATAGGGAATCTGGTGACAGACAGTCCTCTTCATCTGAAGAGATTTGTCCAGGAGAGTGCAGTTGAGAAGAATAATCTAGACAATGGTCAGAATCACTGTATTATTCTTCTTCAGAGGAAGAGAAAAACAAGGCAGGTTTTAGGAGGGAGGTTTCAAAGAAATAATAGCCTTGAACAACTCCTATGAGAAGTCTAGCCACACTTCTTCCCTAGCTGCTGAGGAAGAGCCCACATGCCTAGTCTTCTGTTTTTGGACAAGATGCGGAGGTTCAGACCCCTGTCTACGGTAACCTCTATTAATGAGCCTGGAATCACTTCCCTAACCAAAATTTTGAGAGATGCCATGAGGTCTCTCAGAAATGATGAATCACAATTCATCAGACATAGTGGCAGTCTGTAAGGCCTCTGGAGCCATACCGTCCTCCAATCCTTTCAGCCTTTCAAACTAGTCTTATACAGGTGGACACTATGATGCTGATTGGTACATCTACATTCTTATAGTTCATGTACAAATGATAAACTACGTTAACCAGCTATGTCGGAAAATGATCAATTGCTGATCAACGGACTACCCTGGTAAACAAATATAAACAAATAAAATAATAAATAAATAAATGGCTACTGAATACTTCTGTCTACTGGCCTGGCATATGCATGTACTGTCAATATTCATTAACTAAATAAATTACATGAATTGGCTGCCCTTGTCAAAGAAACATGAATAAAGAAAGCGCTGATATTGACATGTACATTCAAGTATAGTCTGTTTTTACTATAGGTATCCTGTTAGTGCCTACTTTATGAGATTCACCTTCCATTTTTTTATTATCTTATCAATAATATGACTCACAGGCATGCATGTGATAATGCTGTCTTGATTTATTAAACCATAAAAACCAAAGCAAGTCCAGAAATGCTCTATCAAAGAAGAACTATTCAAATCAGCTGATGAAGCAAAGTGATTCCAGTTCATACATTGCTAAGTAAGAAATAAGGAAGTAGTAATTTTCATGGTGTTAAATGATTATTGAAACATCAGGAGTCCCTCAGTGTAGTAATCAAAATTGCAGTCTTCTACTGCTTTAATGACTACAGAACAGACAGCTGTTATTTGCTCCTCTGATCAGCCTCATGCGATTGTACATATGGACACCAGTGTGCTGACTACTGACACACAAAGCACAGAGAAATGCGATTATGTATGTATGCTGTAAGAAGATATCCCTCTACAAGGTACTACCAATGTCAGGTGGTATTAGTGCAAGACAATACGGCATTACACAATTCAGTGAGTAAGTGAAGGAGTGTGCTATTAGCAGTGTTTGGAAGTCGGAAGGGAATGGAGAAACACAGAGAAGCATTGGAAGATATACACTGTGGGCCACATGCATCTAAGTCTGTTTAGGAAGGACTTTCTCAAAACAGAGTTAGACAAATGGATTAAAATAGGAGTCCCCTTAAACCAAAATGAGGATATCCTTACTTAATGAGCAGAGGGAGTGCTAAGGATAGTAAACAAGAAAAAAAAAAAAAACAAGAAGCAAGAAGCAAGCAGTGAAATGAAAATTTTGAAGAGGAGAGAGATGCATTGTAATACCAGAAATCTAGGTAAACATGAGTTATGCTCAGCTAATTTAACAAGGCACATGTAAATGATGATGCAGACATAAGAGAAATGGAGGCAGTGATAGGAAGGATGAGGGAGGAAGATATTGTAATACTTGGATTTAGGAAGCAGACAGGAGGAGCAGAGGTGGTGTTGGGTGTTGGGATGGCAGTATATATATCCCAGATGGATTAGGAGTTGGGATGGCAGCACATATATCCCAGATGGTGTTTGGTGTTGGGATGGCAGTATATATATCCCAGATGGTGTTGGGTGTTGGGATGGCAGTATATATATATATCCCAGATGGTGTTGGGTGTTGCGATGGCAGTATATATATATATCCCAGATGGATTAGGAGTAAGAAAAGGAATGGGTGATGAAAATGCTAGTCCTGGGACTACAGGTGGAAAAGTCTTGCTTTTTTTTAGTTGTTTGTTAACTTGGTAAGCTCACTGGACACAAGTGCCCCTTTTCAGGGGTGACTCCAGAACTTGCTGCAAATCACACAAAAGACAATTGACGATGGAAAGATTCAAATGCTGCACCTTGGGTTCTGAAAACAGCTCATTAACAGCTGAGACTCTTAATTCTCTGAGCTAACTACCAGGCAGTTCTTGATGGGCATCTGTGTAAAGAGCACCCAGTTCAGGAAATAGCAATGATGACAAGTGCAAAACAAAAACAGAATTAACAATTAGGCAAGGATGACAAGTGTTATTATCACAGGGGACTTTAATCCCTCAGCAGTGACCGAAAAAGTGACCACATCGAGAGGTAGGAGAGAAAGGAAAACAGTGGAAGCTATACTTAAGTTGAAAGATATGCCCACATCCAGGAAGAGAAGTGTACATGTCTAGCCCTAACTTAACCATATGTGGTGACAATGGCTGGGATACAAGCGTTAACAGTAAATATGTCACTGTGTGATTTACCATCCCTTAACAAACTCTGTAATTATCTCAACAACATAGCTCTGCGAATACAAGACTACATACGTCTACAAGGAGAAACAATTATTAATAATATGTGAGTGCACCAGGAGATGAAAATCATGAAAGAACTGTTGAACTGCATTAAAAAAAAAGAAAGAAAGAAGGGCACTGAATCTTTTATCATAAAAGCAGGGGCTGTAGTAAGGGAATATTTCTATACATGTGAAAAAGAAAAGTCACACAGGTTATCAAAGTATATCCAAAAGACTGTAGAAAAATAAGAAGTGGAGAATGAATGAGGAAGGGT
This sequence comes from Protopterus annectens, assembly GCF_019279795.1. NCBI lineage: Eukaryota > Metazoa > Chordata > Ceratodontiformes > Protopteridae > Protopterus > Protopterus annectens. The sequence goes on along the minus strand of NC_056725.1, from coordinate 1,676,799,034 downwards.
CCTAAAAGGATGTCACAAATAAGTCAATAAGTCTTATCTAGCTAGCAAACCATGGCAGACCTGGAGAAGGTGATCACAAGGTTAGTGTTGTAGGGGCAAAATATTTTTTCCTAATGCACTGGAGATCATGGGAGAAATGTGCACATTGCTTTAATGTAAGAGAAGAAAGTCAATGTTTGAAATGAAACGGGTCAGGCCAAATTACTGTTTGTTTTTACATCTAACTTGCAAAACTAGAGCAGTTATGGATAGTGATAAATATACAGAAGGAAAGTGCATAGTTAAGAAGTAGGGTTGCCACCTTTTAAGTGGGCCAAAGTGGGACCTGTCATATTGGCCACACCCTCTATCATGACATCACCACAGGAGTGGCAAAGAAGATGCTGTTATGAGTACACCAGCTGGCTGGCTCCTGGAATGGCTAGCTGGCTAGCTGCTGGAGTGGCTAGCTAGCTGGCTGGCTGCTGGTGTGGCTAGCTAGCTGGCTGGCTGGCTGCTGGAGTGGCTAGCTGGCTGGCTGGCTGCTGGAGTGGCTAGCTAGCTGGTTGGCTGGCTGCTGGAGGGCTAGCTGGCTGGCTGGCTGCTGGAGTGGCTAGCTGGCTGGCTTGCTGACTGCTGGAGTGGCTAGCTGGTTGGCTGGCTGGCTGCTGGAATGTCTAGCTGGCTGGCTAGCTGATGGAGTGACTTGCTAGCTGGCTGGCTGCTGCAGTGGCTAGCTGTCTGGCTGGCTGCTGAAGTGACTGACTGGCTGGCTGCTGGAGTGGATAGCTAGCTGGCTTGCTGGCTGCTGGAGTGGCTAGTTGGTTGGCTGGCTGCTGAAGTGGCTAGCTGTATGGCTGCTGAAGTGGCTAGCTGGCTGGCTGCTGGAGTGGCTAACTGGCTGGCTGGCTGCTAGAGTGGCTAGCTGGTTGGTGGGAGTAGCTAGCTGGATGGATGAATGGCTGGGCAGATGGATTAATGACTGGATGGATGAATTAATTAATTAATTAATTAATTAATTAATTAATTAATTAATTGCTGGATTGCTGTCTGTTTGACTGGATGAATGAATGACTGGTTGGATGGATGAATGGATGGCTGGCTGGCTAAATGGATAGATAGATGGCTGGCTGAATGGATGGCTGGCTGGCTGGATAAATGAATGGATAGCTGGATTGCTGTCTGGATGGCTGGATGGATGACTGGGATGAATGGGTGGATGGATTGCTTGCTGGATGAATGGACGGCTGGATGAATGGATGGATGGATGGATGGATGGATGGATGGATGGATGGATGGATGGATGGATGGATGGGTTAACTGTTAAGAAGAAAAAAAAGAAATCTCATTTTTTTTTCTTTAGCAGCTGTAGAAATGCTAAAAACAAACTGCTCTACAGTTGCAATCTTTGTAGGGCTCTTCCTCCCCCAATCCCCACCCCCATCATGAATTGCAGCCAATTGCTACATGATTTAAAACACCCAGACCTAACAGGGAATAGCTCTGCCTGCAGGACTGGGTTGGTGACATAACTGAATTGCCATGGAAAAGTTGGAAGTAATTGTGGCTTTTCCATGGGGAACTCATAAGAGACTTTGGGAAGATTAAAACATAAAGTCGAGATGAGTTTATTCCCAAGGTATAAACAGAGTTTGACATTGAGCTCTGTATCTGTGATCCACTATTGAAACCTTAAATTCTCTCATTAGTAACTGGTGTGGTGTTTCAGAACTGTAGATTGGTAGTTATGGTCCCACTATCTAAATGTGGACTTAGAAAGAAGCCGCATTATTAGAGATCTGTTAGTCTTACTTCCGTTCCATGGATAATTATTAGAATTATGTCAGACATTCTGAGTGCCAGGACTGTAGAACTCTTGAATGCTAATTATCTGGCCAACAGCTGATAAATACAAGTTGTGTGCTTACCATAATGTTAGCTTTGGATTGACAGTTCCATTTTCATTACATAAGATCAGCAGGACTTAGACAGCCCATGACCTAAAAATTTCACAAGCTACCAGGCCCTCCCCCTTTACCCTTGATGTATCTTTGAGAATCCCTTATGTAGGAATTTAGTGCCCATGAAAAGGTTGACTAAATGTGGGCATGTAACCAGTGCCCACATATACTGGAAGAAGATTTTATTATTTTAGGTGAGGGCAAAATGAGGATCAGAGTAGCTAGTCCATGCAACTGCCTTTCAGTTGGAGTAATATATGTTCCTGCATGTGACCCCTTTGGCATGTACTACACAGGCAAAACTGAAAGGTCCTTGAACAAGCACATATATGAACATAACAATGATATCTGGAAGATAAATTTGAATAATGCACTACATAAGCCTACAACTGTTTGTGAAGACCATCGATTATTCAAATTTGGAGTCTTAGAGAAGGTAACATTAAATCCCAGGGGTGGTCCTTGGTATACTATTCTTGAAATTAGTGAATTGCAGTGGCAGCTCCATTTAAATTCACAAGATCCCCCTGGCTTGAATGAAAATGTTTAATTTGTAGGTATACTTAAGCCTAGGGTTATAGATTTAGAGGCCTCATTAAGAGTTTTATAAAACATTTTTATGAGAGTAAAATTTACATGTAAGAAATTTTATATAATTTTATTAATTTCATTATTAAGAACATTTAATATCTACTTATTTATATGTGCTAATGTATTAATGTACTAGTTTATCTATTTATAAAGGTATTGACAGTATGATTTTAAGATAACTGTATGACATTGCTGCATGAAAAGCTCTTAAAAGAGGGTGGTATTTATTTTAATTTTGGCACTGATAAAGTTCTTAATATAATACAAGGATGAAAGCACTCAACCATTGTTATAATAAGGTTTATCTTTTGGTACATTGAACATGTGTGGCAGCAACTTTTTAATTATCTTTACCAAGCTCCCAGTAATCCCATACTAAGGTGGAACAAAAAGACATACACACTAAATAATAACATAAAATGAGCTTATCTACAGCTAAGCCTCCCATGTCCTGTGGCACTAAGGGAGGGTAAGGTGAGGAACTTGGAGCTCCCAATCCATATCTGTTGTTATAGTAAGTACACAACTTTCATGTCTAGGATTGGGAGTTCTCTCTTCATCACCTTAAGAACATAATCTAAACAATATCCTCTTGAGTGGCTGCTTATGGGAACATGCCCATAATAACAGTAGTTCTGAAAGAGACTGTAGATCAAAGCACAGATCCAGTTTGGAAAGGAATACATTGGAACCACACTCTCTGATAAAGACCTTCAAGTGGACAGGTGATGCAGAAATGGGGACTAGATTAGAATAGGTGGAAGTAGGTCCTGCTATAAATGCAAGATGAAAAGAGTTGTTAACATACTTCTTTTAACAGACCACCATAATGGGGACAAAAGATTTATTGTCAGGATGCCTGAGACACTGGGAATCATACAGAGCATGACAGCAATGGGATTTCTGTCTCTAAAGTAAAATATGCAGAAACTGAATAAATCTGCAAGAAGAACACTCAGAGTTTAAGGAGGGGTGTTCTTGTAGGACATTAAGAAGGGCCAGCAGAGTATATCATCTGAGACCAACACAGTAAAAGGATCAACAAAGAGAATGGCTGGAAGATTGTAATTTCTTCTGTAAATATAAATAGTATGATGCATCCCAAACTGAAGGTTGGAGTAACATTATTTCAATATAACTGTGTATGTCTGGATAGGTAGAGGTATTGAAATTACCCTGATTCAGAGAAGCTCATCTGAGAGTCTCTACACAAAACGTGGACCACTTTACCATGGCTATCATAGATGCATTATAGATTAAATTGTTTTTGTAAATGAGCTAATTAGCTACTTGTACTCATTTGTGCTGTCTTTTTCTGTCTTTTAATGACAGTTGTCTGGAAACACAAGTGTCATCCACTGCTAATAGATGAATATACAGATTCATACAATAGGAAATTAATTTCAGAAGCAGTAAACTGGTTAAAATAGTCCAGTAGGCCCCACAAGAGAAAAACAGATGTGTCAAAGGACAGTCTAGCTTCATGAAAGGTCTTATAAGGCTAAGATCTACAAAATAAATACAATTCTTCTTAGAATGGACTTCCAAGATAGCTGCACACTGATCAACATCTTAATTTTACCTCCTCAGTGTGAAAAATAAGCTGAGAGATAAGGGACAGTAAGTCTGCCAGTTTTAGTAAATTTGGTTACTAGCCAAACTTAAGAGACTCTGAAAGAAAATCAACTAGAAAAGGTGAAGAGAAAACACCAACTGGAAAGAATCCTGTAGCTGTTCAACAAAAAGCAGTTCAAGCTCCAGCTTCAGTGCAAGACATGGCTTCCAGTAATCGTGAGGAAAAAAATCAATCCAATGTGCTCAGACCTGATTAAAATAAACAGCTATTAAGATAAACCGATAAAATTGCAAAAAATTAGAGGACAAAATGAAGAAATGGCTGGTGGAATATGAGACTGCTCAAGAACAGCTGTTTAAAATGGAGAAGACAGAGCATAAGGGAAAATCTGAGATTTCCTGCTGTACTAGAAAACTGAAAGGAACAAACTATATTGTTTATGAAAGCACAAATAATTAACTGGACTGACATTTTATAGCAGGATTTGTTAATTGAAAGGGCACATCATGTGTATGCTCCAAACAGGGCCATGAGAAAGCAGCTAAGACTTATATTAGTACAGTTGCAATCATACCAGCAGAAAGAGTTTATCCTGAAAAAATTGTGGCAGAAGGGCAAAGTATAAAAAAAATTGGAGACAGTAGAGTGTTTGCAGCAAATGATCATTCACCATATGCCAATCAAATGAGAAGCAAATGTATCCCACCAATCAGGGAATGTCAAGAGGTATGTGTGAGATTCAAACTGCTGCATTCAGCTGTCTTCAGAATATTTTTTTCTTAGAGGATCAAAGTAATTTTTTATGCAGAACAGGTTAAGGAGGAAATACAAAAGTTTGTCCACAAAAAGTGAGCTATCAAACTGAAGGGAATTCTGATTCTCATTCTTCTGATAATAAAGCTCATAGAGAAACATTGCCAGGGAAACCTTTTCCAATGTTCCATTCAAAAATTCTTGCAAGACAGAAAAATAAGCATAGGAGTTGACTAGTAGAATCACGAGTACCTTGGAATTGAACCAGAGTCTGAGGGTGGGAAATGGAGATGGACAGAAATAACACTAACAAAACTGAAATCAGTATATAAATGTGAGGTTAATAAGCATCAATCATATTTGTGTAACATGGCTTCACAAGAAAAATTGGAAAGATTGGAAGGACACTGTAAGCAAATATAATTCTTGCTCTTAACAGTATTTGTATAAAACATTTCATGATATAAATTGTATTTTATATAGGAAGGTATTTTCAGTTATTGTATATGATAAAGATACTAAATTAAAGTGCCTTTTTTCTTCTTTCTTAGTTTTAAGGGCACTTACGTATTATCGCAACCAGATTTTCCCGATAATAATGGTTGCTTCCCGATGTGGAAATGTAACCGATAGTGGTGTGACAATGACAGACAATGGATTTACTTTCACACTGAAGGTTGTTTTAGGCAGGGTTATCAGTAAAAACTGAATAAGCTAATGTTGCTGTTTAGGTATGCACTTTACCGCCAGCATGTCATGTAGCTCGCAGTAAAGTGCATACAGGCTTCAACTGTCAGGGCTGCTGTCTTACTCACTGCAATTGCTCTCCAGTTTCCCCCACATGAAAAGGCACAGACACATGAATTATGCTTTTGCTTCAACTTTTTATTTTTAACTAATTTTAAACATAGGTTCAGGTCCAAACATGGCAGCAACGACAGGAAGAAGTCCAGCAACAGCCAATAACATGTTTTCCGTACTGTTGTTAGTAGGTTTAATCAGGAACCCATAATCAGCTATCAACATCATCTACCCTCAGCGAAGGGAAAGCGACTCACGAAAATCACACTGTAACATTCTAACATTTAAATATATGAAGTTCAAGGATTGCTGCCCTTCCTAATTTATGTGTCAAGATTTTCAGTAATGGTGCTAAGAAACTGTCCCCATTTGGGAAGCAATGCCCATAGTTTACACAAAATGAAAGATACACTCAAAGTCAGTTCCTGAATAAACCTATTAAGACCACTTCAGGAAACAGCTTGATGATACAATTCTTCCTGTCATTTGTGGCATGTAGCATGCTTTTTCAGTGGGACCTGATCATATGTTTAGACATTGTTAAAAATAAAATGTTAACCAAAACCATCCTTCATGTCTTTGTGTGCTTGCCTTCTCTGAAGGAGTCTTTCCACTCAGTGAAAATAGTCCGTTCATCAGTACGGTAGCATGCATGGCAATTCAAGCGTGTGTGTGTGTGTGTGTGTGTGTGTGTAATGCATGCAAAAACTGGAAGAGGGTTTTCTGAAATGTTTCTTTTCCCCAAGCTAATGCAAAGTTATTCCACAGCAGTAAACACTGTGAATACCACCGTACAGTGTTTCATGACCTCATCTCTACCAAAATATGCGAAATTCACAACCGCAAAAATCTGGTTGCGATAATACGTAAGTACCGTTTTAAGAAATGTAGACATTACAATGTAAAAAAAACAGAATAATTGCTAATCAAAAGCATGTTTAAATTAGTATGTTGTAATCTTGAGTCGGTGAGATGGGGTGGGGTGTAAAAGTGCACAGATTATAATGTATGTACAGATGATATGTTTTCTCTTACTTTTGTATAGGTGAATGTCTAGATTAATGCTTTTAGTTTAAGCTAATAATCTTTTTGTGTGAGCAACACTGAATATAATGAAAAAGCTTTAGCAAATAAATGTCCAGTGTGAGTTGAGAAGCCTGCAGCTAAGGGCAGGTGTATATTTTGTTCTTGTGTTTCTAAGGAGACAAGATGGCTACAGGTCCAGGTCACTACAGGTGCAGGCAATAAAAGCCAGCTCACTTTTTCTTAAGACTAAAAGTTTATGTGTTATAAAACAACCATACAAGCTATTTTTTGAGACAAGAACATACAGCAATTATTGTAAGTAGGAGCACAGGCTGTAACATGCATCTTTTAATTTTAGATTAGCTAATGCCTGTATATGCAGCTGTCAGTTTGCGAAAATTGTTCCTATCAGGAGGGTTAAACGTCATTATCTGAAGATGTATATTTTTTAAGTTAATGGGTTATGGGGGTGTTCTGGGCTGGGTTTTTTGTTTGTTTGTTTGTTTGAGGATTTTCATTAAAACAACAAAACTTGTAAAATATGACATAGGTTCAAATGGAAATGACAAGAAACAACTGTATAAAAGATCAACCTGTCATGCATTAGTGGGTGCATGTAACACAAAAGCTGGAAATAGACATTTAAAAAACTGTCATATATAATCGGCAGAAATATAAACTTCTTATCATAATGCTTACATTACCCATATTATTTTGGAACATTAATTCATGGGTATAGACGAAAAAGAAAGAATATTAAATTATATCAAGAAATGCAGAGTCCATATAGCAATGCTACAGAAGGCATATTTTAAAGAAGTGAGTATGTGAATTTGATAAAGAAAGGATTTCAGGAGGGATATTCAGTAGAGTATCTGGGTCAAAGGAAAAGGGGGGTACTTATACTAATTTCTTGAGGTGCTCCAATATTGATAGAAGAGGGGAAAAAGATAATAAGGATATATTTGTGGTAGTAAGGGGCTACTGACAAGGGAGCAGGATTACACTGACATGTATTCATATTCTACCTAAAACTACTATTATGGAGCTTAAGAAATGTTGAGGATAATAATTGGCTTTTAGCAGGGAATATTACTTATAGGCAGAGACTGGAATTTGATTTGTAAATCTGAGGATGTATCTGGGGAAGGTAGAAGGGAAAATATAACAAAAGAGGGCAGATTTCTGAAGAAATTTATGAAAATATTTGATATAGAAAATGTGAATTCAGGAATAGGAATCCAGAGAGAATTTATATATTATTTCCCAAGGTACAATAACTAGGCAAGACTAGATATAAATATTTTACAGGAGCATGTGCATTCAGTTGAAAGCTTTGACACACATCCAATAACTATTTCAGATCATGCACCAATAACAACCAAGAAAAAATGCAATGTAATAAAGTAAAAAATGAGACATTGGCACTTTCCCACCTACCTGCTAAAAAGAAAGGAATTTAAGGAATGGGTAGTAGAAATTATTCAAGACTTATTGGGGAAGATAGAATTTTTTTTTCAGAAGTTACAGCTAGTGAGTGGGATAAAAATGAAAGTGGAGTTTAAAGCAGGGTAGAAGTAAAAGAAAAAGAAAAAGAGATATGGTTAAGAAGTAACATGAGTTATTTAGAGGGGCTGACAAAGGTTAAAGTATTGCAGAATAAGGTGACTCACAGAATACGAAGAGGCGCAACTGCAGAGTGCTAAATAGAAAATAAGGTAGTATCTGGATAATGCATGGGTTTAGAAAGAGTGCTGATAAGCAACAGTTTTTGTATAATAACTCCAGAGCACAAAAACGTTTAGCACAATGACTTAGGCCACATAAAGTAGACAGGGTTATTGCCAAACATAGGAAGCCTGTAACAAGAAAAATAATTAGAGATCCTATAGAGGTATTAGAGATATTTCAGAAATTTTATGAACATTTTTATAAAGCAAATAAATGTAGAAATCAAGAAAGAGTACAAATGGAAATATTTATGTAAGACTTAAGCATGCCAAGGTTAGAAGTAGATGAGGCTCAACAATTAACAGTTAATATATGAGAAGATGAGATAAACTGGTGACATAAATCAATCTGAAGAAAGTTTCCAGGAATAGATGGTACGCCAATCGAGGTTTGGAAGCTGGGGGAAGAAAGTGATGAAGATCTAGAAGGATTTGATTAATAGTATTTTAAAAGGAGCGGAAAGCACCAATGTCCAGGAAGAAAGCAATGGTGGCTGTAATATCTAAAGTGGCAAAGAACCATCAGACCCAGCTTCATATGAGCCCATTTCAATTTTATGTCTATAATAGCTAAAAGAATGGCAAAGGTGTTGCCAAAAGTGATAGATGAGGATCAATGTGGTTTTGTGGAGGGGTCAAATATTTGACAAATTAATGGAACACTGATGATCAAGAGGGAAGCAGAATGTAAGAAAATACCACTGTTGTTGGTGGGACTGGATGCAGAGAAAGCATTTGACAGAGTAAGTTGGGATTTTATGAGAAGGGTAATGGAAGAATTTGCAGTTTTAATACAATAATAAGGTTTGTTCGGAGGATATATGACAATCAGAAGCAAAAATTAAAGTGGAAGAGTTCTTTCTGACGAGTTGCGTCTGAAAAGAGGAACCAGACAGGGCTGTCCTCTCTCTCCTTTGTTATTTGCTTTATATTTAGAGCCACTCAGAAATTCAAGGATGTAATTGGTATGGTAATCAAGAAAAGTTGGCTTTATTTGCAGATGATATTATTTTGTACCCTGCTAAAACCAGAAAAGGATATCTTAGGGTTGTGGAACATCTTGAGACAGGAAAATAAAATTAATGAAGATAAAACAAAGGCTTAGCTGTAAACTATGTACCCACACATACATTTGGTCCAACAATACCCACATTTGTGGGGATAATATAAAATGAAGTATTTACAAGTATGAATTTAAAGGTTTCTGTTATGGCAGCTTAGGATCTGTGGGAAGAGACTAATCAAAAGATAATACAAAAGCTGAGAAACTGGAAGTTCTTGTTTATGGATATGAATATTAAGATAAAAGCAGTGAAATATTTTTAGTCCCTTTAATTTTATATCCAATTCAGGCATATTTTTATCAATCAGAGAAGAAGTTGTGGGCAATGATTAATAAAGAGTTGAAGGAATTTATCTAGGAGGGGAATAAAGAAAGAGTCATGTAGGAAAAGTTGATCCTTCCAACAGAACAAGGTGGTTTAGGATTATCGGATTTGAAGGGCTATTTTAGAGCTAAACAGTTAAGTCTCATATACATAACACAAGCTGAAAGCTATAATTCAAAGTGGAAAGGGATGATGATGATGAAATAGAAGAAATCCAAGGAATGAGGAGAAAGTAAGATTTTGGATGCATACTCTTATCCCATACATACAATAGCCATACAGAATATTATATTAATAAAGTAGCAGAAAGCACTCTAAGAATTAAGCCAACATGAGAATGGAAAGAGTAGATTTTGTCAATATGGATGACTACAATTAGGGGTATACAGAATAGGCAAGAGGAGGCTGGAATTTACTAGAGAAAAATAGCAAAATAACCCAGATATTGGCAGCAAATAACTGCAGAAAAAAAGATAATAGAATGGGAAGAGGCCAAGAAGACATTTGGAGTGCAGGCTAGGGACTGCCTTTCCTATCTAGGGCTGATATCAGAGTATAGGCAAAGATAAAGGGAGAGGGTGAATGACCAAACTGAATGACCTGCTCTAGTAGAGATTTAGTTAAATCTAGAACACAAGTTGCTACTAAAAAGGGGAAATTAGCAGGACATATAAAATATTGCAGAATAACTAAAGGAATCAATCAGAGGAGGTTAGAAAAGAGTGGGAAGAGGGACTGGATAAGCAATTCACAAGAAGCGAAGACATATGTATGGCTCCCAAGTGTACAACAAAGTCTAGAAGATTTAGGAATTTTGCTTGGAAGTGTTTGCATAGTTATTTTTATACCCAAGGCAGACTCCAAAGAACTTTTCCTCAGGTAGATGGCAAATGTTGGAGGTATAACAGGGAAAAAGAGGTACCTGAGAAGGTATGTTCTGGGTATATAATGAGTTGATTGAGAAAAAACACTTTATAAATAGCAAAGCTTTCGGGTAGAACCCTTCTTCAATACTAATACATAAAATACAAAATCACATGATTTAAATACAGGTCGACAATCACATGGCCAGCAGCCCAACAGTCATGTGACAAAGACATTTAAAAACACACATACATAAAAGAAAATAAAATATATAATAATAATAAAATATCAAAGTTTAGTGTGCTGTAGTCTAACCAATACAGGTTTAAGACTAACTATATTATTTAAGCCTGGGGGGTGATCAGAGGCAAGCCTAAGTATCCATTCATACTCCTTAAGCTCCAGAAGGTTGTTACTATCCCCACCCCTAAGCGTAGGGTAAATGGCATCAATAACCCTACAAACAAATTTGTGTTCATTACCACAAATAAACATATGCTTATATAGGGCATTTCTATCACAACCACAACAAGTGGACAAATATTGCAAGTCAAGATCTGCCATGCTGATAGATTCCTACCCAAAAAGACTGAACACTGTTATTAAATCAAAAGGTGCTTCAACAAAGTATTAGTTTAAGGGTGTGCACACACAACAAAGTATTAGTTTATGGGTGTGCACACCTATGCAACCATCGTATTGTATGTTTTTTTATTTTTTACATTTTTCCCCTAACAGGTTTGTTTGTTTTTCAATTGAATTGTACAGGTTAAAGGTCATATTACAGGTGGGAAAAGTTTTGAAATGATTTATTGTGGTTTGATTTTTTTATATCACAAAAACCTGGCATTTTAACAGGGGTGTGTAAACCTATTTTATCCACTGTATACATATAAGAGTTGTTGCCAAAATAGTGAATGGGGAAATAATACTTTAAAAGACCACTGTGGTTCTGGGAAAGCAAACGCTTCACAGAACAGTGTTACAATCAGGGGACCTGACATGACACAAGGAGCTTGTTATGCTCCATAGTCATAATAAAACCAGGGGATGGCATGCAACTGTTACACAGAAAATTTTAACGTTATGTTATAATCAGCAAATCAAAACAGCTTCCAAGAAGTTGTCGACTTGCTTAAAAAGATGGTGATAAACTAACAGTTACTCTGTTGTCAAATGTAGATCATGCAGATGTAAGCACAACTGAAAGGAAAGTTATATGTTCAGTTCCTGTCTGCCTTCCTATTAAAACATGAAGAACAGGATACCAGCCACAACCATAACACCAGTATACCAGTTTCCATCATGGTGCCAGCCACAGCTACAGTGCTAGTACGCAACAGTTAAAATCATGCTAATGAGACAGCAATACAAAGTTACATATTCATTACCTGCTCCTGTCCTGTCAGAAAGTAAAGAAGGTGGAAGTTCAATGTGTGAGTCACAGCCATAAAACCCACAGAAAGAGACTGGCAAAGAGCAGAAAAACTACTCAGAGAAAACTAGTCAGAATACATAAGGCAACAGCTATCATATCCAATGCTATGGATGAAAAGGCTGGCCTAGAGTGCAACCTCTTGGAATGAAATAGGTCGACATAAAAATGACAGTCAGCTCCAAGCTCAGCTTTGGGAATCCAACTCAAAAAACCACTAAAACCAATGGAGGCATAAAACAGATCTAGAAGTCCAATGCTAAGATAAATGCTGAGAGCACTAACCCCAAATGCAAATTCTACAGTCAAAAGCAAAGCACTGATCCTGACCATGAGAGGATCAATCTCAGGGACCAAGCAAAGGATCAAGAGTGTGGTCCAAGAATGGATACCAAAAGATATGACTGCTGACCTGTACAGCTATATGGTCTCAACTGACAATGATGCCAGTAAAGGGCAGGTGAGCAGAGCCAAACAAGGAGCTCACTTTAAGACCAAGCAACAAAATAACATTTAATATGAAATCACATCCACAAATGAGAGAAAAAAAACAAGCATCAGAGAGTTAAAGAAAACTCAGAGTCATAAAGGCTCACTCAGCATCAAAAAAGCTAAACACAAAGCAGTTAAATAAGCAGAAAAATCAAACACTTAAAAGTACAGATCTGCTTAGCTTTGCAGAAAACTTGCAACTAACACCAAGCATGAGGATAATTTCATCAACTTGCTTGCCAAAAGGGAGGAGGAGGTTTCTGCCTGTGATAATGACATATCCCCAGCGATGGGGATGATACCATAAACACTGGGCAAATTCCCAATAACTACAGCTTTTGAGGGATGCCAGAGCTACCTGTCATTACATGTAGTGATGCGCATTACTTGATTAGTTCCACACAGTTACCACATGCCATGCAGGACCAGAGTGCATGATGTTGCAGGCTTCTCCACTCCCTCTGCCCAATCCACCACTGGTGCTGTGCTAACTCACTTAAGGTTCACAGGTTTGTAATAGGCTATCAACCACCAGGGTCTTTATAAGCTTAGTCCTGCAACCCAACCCAGTTTTGTCCCTGAGTACATTGAATTCCGATATGATGAGGGTATTTTAGTAAGAAGGCTACTAAGGGTTATGTGGGAGGGTATGTTAGTTTGGAGTTAGTTAACTTAATGTTGGGCTCTGTCCATCTGAGACATGGGGATCAGACCTGGGTGAATTTACAATTTCCCATCCAATGGTCAAGACTTCACTTGAAAAGAATCAGGGATGTGAGGATCCTTTGAGACAAATATCAGTCTCTCTTCAGCATGTTTTATTTGTGTCTCAGGCAAAGTTCAGGTCCTTGGATCTGGTGTTCCTGGTGCTGCTTGTTTTGCAGATGTGCAAGAGGTCCATCAGAGCTGGGTCTGAGGATACCTAATATGCAAAGCAAAGATCGCATTTCAGTAACCTGTAGGAGACTAAGTAAAGAGACAGGGCCTTAAGGCAATCTGGTGTAGGACAGGGTATTCATACCCTGGAGTCTCCTGTGAGAAACCTCTGAGGGCATTACAGTGGTTGCAACTGCCTAGTTAGGTACATGCCAAAGGGGGATTGCATTCAATGATGGGTGTGATAAGGGCAGAATTGAGTAGTATTATAACTTCCTTGGAACTGAATATCACACCATTGCTTATGAGCTGAGCAACATAGAGTGATTTTCTTACTATCTTGGCTACATGTCGGTCAAAGGCCAAATTACTATTGACATATGTTCCCAAATCCCTAACTACAGGGTGAACTCTTAGGTTTGTTTTCTCAATGGAATAAATAGCTTGGGTGGACAAATTCCCAAAAGGCACTATAATGCATTTCTTCACAATGAGTTTTAATCCACAGCACTGGCACCAATTATTTGTTTGTGTCAGATCCTCTTATTGGATGTTTGCATTGTGGGGAGACTCTATGATAGCACCCAATTTACAATCCTCTGTGAAGCTTTTGAGCCAGAGGCCTTCAACATTAGCAGTGATTTCTAAGAGGTAGATGCCAAATAGGAGCGGGCATAATGCAGAGCCCTGGGATACTCTACTGGAAACCGGTCTCCTGGTGGAAGTAGTCTAACCAATTCTTACTTCTTGGGCCCAATCTGTGAGCCATCCTGCAATCCAGTGAGTTATTTGGGGATTTATGCCTAGTTCTGAAAGTTTGTCAGCAACACCTAAGTAAGGTATATATCAAATGCCTTGACTAGGTCAAGGTAGGCAGAGTGCACTATTTCTCCCTCATCCATAGCATTAATGACCCTCTCAGAAGTCTACCAGGCTTAGTAGTCAAGACCTTTCCTTAACAAAGCCAAACTAGAATCTGTCCAGGATTTGTAGGTTGCCAGTTTCCTTACTGAACATTTCCATGATAATTAATTCCATGGCTTTCCATATTAAACTGGTCAGAATGATGGGTCTGTAGTTCTCAGGTCAGTTTATGGACCACCCTCATGAAGAGGGATGACTGCTGTGATACACCATTCACTTGATATATTACCTGTTTTAAGGCTGCAGTTGAACAGTGCCTCTAGTGTTCTTCCTAGATCATGTTTGAGGCAACTGGAGTTATTGGCAGAGTCCATTGAAGCTGTATTTTTGGCCTTGGTAAGCGCCATCAGGACCTGTTCTGGGGGGGGAGACTATGCTAGAAAGGATTTCAGAGGGCATAGTAGGGGGAGTGGGGGTTGAAATTAGAGCTAAATGTATCAGCTAGAAGATTTGCTATGCCACCCTGTTCAGTGAAGGTTTTGCCATTTACCACAAGTTCTGCGCACTGCTATATGCTGCCTTTAAGGCTCCTGACATAGCTGAAGAAGGTTTTGTGATTGCCCTTAGCCTGAGAGGTTATCCTCACATTGAGATAAAAATGATGGAGGTGGTAAGCTGCTGCTCATAATTCAGCAAGGTGTTTGAAACTGTCCTTCAGTGGAAGTTGGTGGAAAAATTAAATAGCAGGCAGGTACAGCCTATGGGTCGAACAATGATAAATAGTTTAATTTTGCACCTCTAGTCTAAAGTTAATTTCTGGCCCTCCAGATACTGTCTCTCCCCTATGTCACTTTCCATTCTTTTTTTTGTTTTTGATTTACTGGGGTACTGTAGTTTCCTCTTACCCCTAAAAAGTATGCTGCTTAGATTAACCACCTACTCTAATGCTACCTTAGACCTAGCTGGTATTGTGAAACATTTTCCCCAGGTCTTCCTCCCAGTTAACCAATCTAAATAAATTAAGAAATTAATAAAAATGATGGAGTAGATTGAAAACTGGCTGTTGGAAGGAAAAAGTAACTGTGACAGGAGGACGATCTGCCAAATAAAAAAATCAGTAGGTTATGGAATTTCACACGGTCCAGTTCAAAGACTTGTCTCTATTTAGTATATTTGTGCTAGATATCACACAAGTTTTGGAGGGAGAGGCTCAGATTACATGCTGATGATATGCAGACTAGTACAGTAGTGACAGACAAAAGCATGTTTCTAGAGTTTCTATGAACAGATATAAAGTAGCTGAGATTTACCATAACATGCAAGGTTAGGCATCTGAAGAGTGTAACTATAGACAACATGTAATCATGATAGAATGTTCCAAAGCAGGACAGAGGAAGATAAGGAATTTGGAGACACATTCATCCATAAGCTGAACTATCCTGTGAAATGTTATAGGAAAGTGGAAACATGTCAATAAGGTATTGGGCTCCATAAAGCAGAAATGGACTCCAGTCATGCTGAGATCATTTTACATGACAGAAGGAGTTGGTAAAGTTATATGTGGAATACCGCATGCAGTTCTGGAGGCCACAAACAGGAAGAGAAGTTAGGACAGGAGAAAGGATAAAATACTAAATTACTAATATGGTGAACAGAATGGTGGAGACTGGACACAGGCAGAGACTTCAAAAGTATGAGCAAGTATACATTAGAAGAGAAATGGGGATACAGTTTGGAAAGTCCACAGTGTTTGGGGTTGAGGAGAGTGGTGAATCTCATGGGGAAGAACTGGGGGAAAAGGCACATGGTTGACCGCTAAAAACAGGGTAGTTCAGGTTGGCTACAAGAAAATAGTACTTGAGGAAGAGAATGACCGTGGCTATGGAAGCGTTAAAGTATAGGGCAACACGGCTGTAGAACTGATGCAACACAGCAAAGAAGTGAAGACACAAAGGAATAGATGGACAACTATTCAGAGGCTAACGTCAGCATCAGGTGGACTTGCTAGACATTAAGTCTTCTTTTATGGGTATTTTCACATATTTGTATGCTTACAGGAGAATGCAGTAAATGCCTAAGAGATCTATTATTGAGAAAATTCAAGAAATGTGAAGCTTTACCTGCTGCAGAAGGTCTGCAAAATTCTGATCTGTAAATCCATAAAATGTGAGTTTACTTCATCTATTTACACTTGGTCTAGCAGACCATTTACAAAGCAGGTTGTAATGACCTGGGGGCATGGCCTTTGTTAGTCATAGTTGAACTAAGCTGTCACCAAAGATCATTTGCCTAGGGTCACTTTCCTGAATCTTAATTAATTATTTTAGTAAAGAAATGCTACTGCCATACAACCCACATTCAAAGAAGCCACATCTGTGGTATCCTGTGTGAGAGGTACTGTTCTCCTGACTACTCAGTTTGCAGGCTTTCATCCATCTTAACCATGAAACAGACAATCAATCAGAGAGCCTTTGAGGTTCTCTGCCTCATTGTCTATATCATGGCTGGGATGGCAAGAAGCAGAGTGCCCACACATTTTGGACAGTGAAGTGGATGTGATAGAAGCAATAGAAAAAAAAAACAGCTGCAGACATCCATAGTCACAGTACAACTCACTCAGGATGGCCTGAATTGTAGCATTTTTTTATCTTAGGAGGCAACTACATATTAAGGAACATGGATGGCTTTTCAGGACTAAAGCATATTTGACTACTGTGTATTTCTACAAAACAGAACTGAAATACAATTATGTGTAAATAATTTTATTTTATTGTAATCAGATATCTGGGGTGTACACAGTGAACAAAGTGGCTATAATTCCTGGGTATGGGGGTGTCTTTGGAAGATGTTTACTGATGCTGATATCCTATATTCATGTTAATCAGTCAGTAATCTGACTTTGCAAGACTAATGTGCATTTTGTAAAGAAAGTTCGAATACTTTATTATGTTTTTTTAATCACTGTCAGACATCTGTAGTAAACACAGTCAATAAAATGACTGAGATTCATGGGAGCAAAGGCTGCCTACAGATAAAACTGACTTATCCCTGCTATTGTCTGATCACATTTAAACAGTCACTGATGTGGACTAATAGGAGCAGAGTCACAGAATGTATTGTATTTGCTGAAATCAGTGTAAAATGAGCAAAGCCATGGTTTATGTATTTATGAATGTGTGGGGGTGTTGCTGCATTTCTAAGAATATAAAATTGGACATAATTTCTTTCACTGTCCGTCACAGTCAAACAGTTGCACTGCATATAATAAGTGGTTATCATTAATAATTTAAGCTGGATGTGTGTGAAAGCAGCTGATACTTGGCACAATGGTCCAGTAAGCAACATTGCCATCTCTCAGTGCTTTGCTGACTGGCTGATTTCTTGGCTCTGGTTCATTTGGTTTGGAGTCTAGATGTCCACCTTGTCTCTGTGTGGGTTATATCCTGGTGTCCTGATTTTATCCAACACTGTCTTCCCTGTCTCTGTGTGGGTTTTATCTTTGTGCTCTTGTTTTCTCCAATACCCAAAGTCATGCTGTAGGTGAGTTAGCATTATTCCAATTTGTTTGTCATTACACATGTACAGATTAAATACATGTTTTGTGTGTGTGTGTGTGTGTGTGTGTGTGTGTGTGTGTGTGTGTGTGTGTGTGTGTGTGTGTGTGTGTGTGTGTGTATACATTTGTGTGTGTGTTTATGGTAATCTTGTAACAGACCTAGCTTATCAGGATCAGTGTCAGTATACATGTGTCTGTATGTGCGGAAATTGTACCTGTGGAAACTCACAATACTACAAGACAAAATAACTTCTGGCTAGCAACAACAAATAGCAGTTAACAAATAATTATCTTTTGAAATAAGGCTTACAATGTATTACAAAACACTTAGGTTTTAGGGGCCTTGTGTCTTCCAGACCCCCAGCTGTATAAGCAGATTTTGTCAATGG
The DNA here is from genome assembly GCF_019279795.1 of Protopterus annectens. Classification (NCBI taxonomy): domain Eukaryota; kingdom Metazoa; phylum Chordata; order Ceratodontiformes; family Protopteridae; genus Protopterus; species Protopterus annectens. Next base: position 1,676,780,753 of record NC_056725.1, on the reverse strand, counting down.
CTTTTTAGTGTGGCTCCATCAATAAACCCTTGCCTTGTGCCTCACCTAGTTTAAAACCAGCACTGCATGGAGTTCTGCAAAGAGGGCACTATAACTTTTAGGGGCCTGGGGACAGTGTGACTATTATTCCTTTAACTTACCACATAATTAAACCTTAGAGGTGTGCCCAGAGCACTGTTAGAACTTATGTGGCAGCTTGGAGAGAATATACTCATTATTTCTTTAACTTTCCTTACAATCAGACCTCAGAGCCTTGCACAGATGGTCTCCTTAGTTTGTCTAGAGGCAGCACACTGTATAAGAACAGTAAACTGGAATAACTATACTGATTACTATTACTTCACTTTCTTCCTAATCAAACATCAGATGTTATACAGGTGGCTTCATTTTCAGGATCAGTGTAAAGAGGCAAACTATGTGTACACATATTCTGCCATCAACATCACTTCCAATCCTACCCATTAAACAACTACTTCCCTCCCCCTTAATCAAATTCTCACCTGCCCCACCCAAAAAACACAGCTCTCCCATCCTTGCAATTTAGTTAGTTATAAATAACCTACTCTCACTACTCTATCTTACCATGATCTCAAAACCAGAATTCTACTCTTTCCAACTACTACTACTTCTCAGTATAACCTACTTTCACTACCTCACCCAACCTACAAACATTAACCACTCTCCACCATTACACATAACTTATCATCTTAGCCAACCCCTTTCACACCCACACATCCCAATATCTCCTTACCTGTACCCTATACAACACCACCTTCTCTTCCTCTACAAACCCATAACCCCTTATAAGTATCCTATCCCCTCTGCACCCAACAATACCCTCACATACCTAATAAAACTCACCCCTGACTCCAAGCAATCTAACTACCTTTCTAACCTACTCCTACATCTAGCCACCTTACTACTTTCTGGAGACATACACCCCAACCCAGGACCCTCCACATCTCCCTCAACAGATAAATCCTTACTATTCACCTCCTTAAATGCCCAAAGCATAGCTAACAAACTCCCTAATCTCCATGCCTGGCTTGCACACAATAAACCAGATATCCTGTCTATCTCTGAAACTTGGTTGAAACCCCATATAAAAGATACTGAAATAATACCACCCAACTACTCAATCATTAGAAAAGATAGAACCCACAAAAAAGGAGGTGGAGTAGCCCTCTTATACTTATCCTCTTTATCAGTTACTCCTTATAACAAACACACACCCCAGTTTAATAAAGCTGAATTACTTTTAGCCCTACTTCAAGTTAACCAACATAAACACATATGTAGCATCTCCCTTTACATCCCTCCTGGTGACAATACTTCTACACTTGAGGACATCCTCTCCTGGCTTTCTATTAACATTAGCATGGAAACAATAATTCTGGGGGACACTAATATCAACTGGTCCCTCTATACAGTCTCCCACAAACCCACTTAACATTAACCTCTATATATTCTCACAACTGATCAACTCCATAACCAGGCCCTCAAGTCCATAATAGTAGTATCCTTTGACTGGATTCTAGTCTCCCACCCTCATTATTTCTCAGACAATGGCACATTTCCCGATTCCCTTAGTGATCACTTACCCACATTCATACGTCGTTTGCCCTCTCCATTGCATCTTACACACACTTATACTACTATACGCCACCAAAAAAATTTCAATCCCATTACCTTCTCCAACTCTCTACAAGCAATAAACTGGAGTACTTTAAAAACTTTACCACTGGAACAAGCAGTCATCCACTTCAACACAACCTTCTTGAACCTCCTAGACCACCATGTTCCTTTAAGGACAAAACAAAACTGCTCCTTGGCTAACAAAAAACACACTAGCAACCATGCACCTCAGAGATAGAGCTTGGGCATATTACCAAAAACTTAGTACTCCCCTCACTCATAATGAATTCAAAATGCTTAGGAACAAAGTAAAAAAATTAATCATCATAGATAGACAGAACTATTTTTCTATACTCCAAAACAATAACAAAACAAACCCGAAAAAGTTTTGGAAAGGCATCTCCACCCTCCTTAACCCCAGCAAATCAGACAACCCTAGCCCAGACCCTGAAGCTCCAGACATAGATCTGGCTACTCAGTTCAATACTTTTTTCATCGATTCCATATCCATACTAACCTCATCATTCTCATCCTCTAACACCACCACACCCTCCACACTATCCCCATCATCCTATTTCAATCCTATACCTCCTGTACTCCCCATCTCTGCTTCCCCTCCTATTTCCCCTCCATCACCACCCCTCAATACCCCCTCCTCTCAGCTTCCACCCTTCTCACTCAAACCTGTACCCACATCCACCATAAAAAAACTCCTCCTGAAACTGAAACCATGCTCTCATGCCCCTGATAACATTCCTTCATACTATCTTGCTATAGCTGCAGAAGCCATTGCCTACCCCATCAGTATTCTAATCAACCGCTCCATTCAAGAAAGTTTAGTACCCCAAATCTGGAAAAAGGCTTATGTTGTACCTTTGCACAAAGGTGGCAACAATAATAACATAACTAACTTCCGTCCCATTGCCATCCTATCCCCCATCTCTAAACTCCTGGAAAAGTGTATCCACCTACAACTCTTACCATATCTCATAGATAATAATCTACTTACTCCCACACAACATGGCTTTAGGCCCAGTCACAGCACTATGACTCCCCTTCTCTCCTTCCTGGAAACTGTGAATAAAGCATGAGACTCAGGCCACATTGTCTCAACCCTTTTGCTAGACCTCTCCAAGGCCTTCGACACTATCTCCCACAATCTACTCCTAACTAAACTCTCTAAGCTTAACCTGTCACCTTCCTTTCTGAATTGGTTCACTAGCTACTTATCTAATAGATGCCAAGCTGTAAAATGGAAAAAAGCCACCTCCCCATTCCATAATACCCCAACTGGAGTCCCTCAAGGATCCATACTAGGCCCCCTTCTTTTCAATATATTCATAAATGACTTCCATAACTCCATCCCCTTCACTAACATCATCCAATATGCCGATGATTCAACTATTATCTGTTCTGCTACCTCTATACCTACCTTCTAAAGCTCACACAAGATGCATTCTTAACCACCGAACTATGGATGAAAAAAAATCATCTCGCACTAAATGCATCTAAAACCAAACTAATGCTATTCACCCCATCCAAAGCCACCTCTTATAATATAAGTACATTCCCTATCACTAGTCATAGTAATACACCCATCGAACCCGTTTCAGAGGCCAAATTATTAGGTGTCCAAATTGATAGTCAGCTCAAATTCTGCTCCCATCTTCAACTTAATATAAAAAAAAAAAACATAAAAAACTAGGTATGCTCTACCGACAAAATCGCTATTTAACACCCTCCACTAAAATCACCCTCTCCACCACATTTCTCATCCCCTCCCTCCTCTATGGTGCCCCACTCCTAACTAACCTACAATCTTCACTCAAATCACAACTCTCCTCTTGCTATAACAAAATTGCCAAGTTTGCTACTGGCCATAAGTCCACTTCACACCATTGCTCATCTCTCCACAAACTAAAATGGTTGGAACTCACCAATCATCTTACCTATACTCAACTTACTGTTGCCCACAAGCTAATTTTCTACCCTTCCCTCTGTCCCTCCCTTTCCTCTACCTTCAAAATGCACCTCCCTGATAGACTACTTAGATCTAACAACCAAAACCTAATAGAACTGTATAAACTATCTCGTCCCCCAGGAAAAAATCTCCTATCCTGTAGTCTAGCTCGTCTCTGGAACTCTCTACCACTACCCATCCGCACCACCTCAAACATCTGTTCTTTCAAAAAATCTCTTCATTCGCATCTATTTTCCCAGTGGGAATGCTCTTGCTATCACCCCATATAATCTCTTCTCTTCTCTTCTTTTCTCCTCCTATCTCATACATCCTGATCTCACTTGTTTAAGCCTTGATACCGATTGCATAACATGCACCTCTTAGTGTAACATACCATATATGTAAAGTCACCTCTGTTATCATATTGTAAATTTTATTCTCTCTTTTGATTGTATAGTAATCACTATTCTGTTGTATTTGCAATTGTTTTTACTAGGCTTTTGTAACTATAACAATTTGTAACAAGATATTTCACTGTAATTTTCTGCTTGGAGCTTTTCTCCCCAGGACTCCATTGAAAACAGGTTCTTTGTGACCCAATGGACTATCCTGGTAAACCAACTGCAAATAAATAAATAAATAAAACATGAAACACATTATTATGGCCATTTGTTCTTTCGCTTTCATCAGAGTGGTACATAAAAATAACTACATTTTATGGATACGGGTGAAGAAGCATGTCGTGTGCATGTATTACAGCAACAATTTGAAATATATAATCACATTCATTTGTTTTTTTACTCTCATCCCAGTCAAACAGCATTACACAGAAGGAGACTATTTTTTCACAGAGATAGGAAGGGTGGAGCTATTCCCAGATACAATTTATGCAACCTTACAAGGATTTGTCTTCTCATTTATTGGGAACTACTACTTTCTCAGCTTTTAACTTAAGCATTGGCAGCAACTTAATTCTTTATTGAAGGGAAAAAATAGGACTGAATTTCTTTTCTTATACACATAATATTTTTTATGATTTTTAGATTATCATTTGATCAAAAGGTTGGGGGCAAACTCTAAAATGCATGTGAAGGCATCTAGGATCCCATGGCTTCTGAGAATTCTGGGGGGCTAGCAACCTCTAGACCCCCAGCTTACTTCAATTATTTCCTCCGCAGTTATTATAGTGCAATCTTGGCCAGTTAAAGTGTATGGAAATGATGGAAGAAAATCTGAAGAGTAAAGAAAAAGTCTGAAAAATAAAGAAATAATCTGGAAGATGAGGGAAGACCAGGACAGGGCAAAACAGAGATCAATGGTGTCATGCTGGAGGGAGCAGGGAGACAGCATGGAGAATCCCATGCAGTTCTTTGTGTAGATCTCCATTTTGCCTAAATTTGACCCTGCCTAAGGTCTTCAAACATGCTTTCTGTATAATTCATGTGGAAAATTAATGTTTTTTTATTACCTTTCCTGGCAGTTAAGCAATTATACAATATGATGTTTTGCTTTTTTTGCTTTGCTTCTTGTGGTAAATAATTAAATGTTGGTTGCTACTTTCATTCCTAGTGGTAATGAATTATTTGATTACATCTTCATATTATTTGTAGTCACTAATCATACAACTTTCCTTCAGTCTCGTGCACCTTGTTACCAATAAGTACCAGCATTTCTCAACATCTGCTGTAAGCCAGATTCAGCAGTATACAACAGATAGATAGCCAGACAGACTAAAAAAGCAAAATAACCTGATGGTTAGGTAACATTTAGGCAAACAAATAATTAAGAGTGTATCTGGAACAGAAGGACTTATAATATTGGAATGTCATAACATCATTTGATACAGTGGCTGTGCACAACGTGGTTAAGAGTATAACATAAGCGTTAGTTATAAATGAGCTAAGCAGTCCAGAACTATTTAACTCTATGAGTCTACTAACCAATTGTTTTAAGAAATGAAATTACTTTCAGCATATTCTACTATTCAACACAATTAGCCATGAGAATGACAAATGGCAGAGAGTTTATTTACTTATTAATTTGTTCTTTTGTTTATTAGGTAAACGGACTGGCCCAAGGACCCTTTTCAATCATTACCTGAGCAGTGAGCAGAAGCAGTATAGGAAGGTAGACTGATTTTTACAACCTCCCATTCTAAAGTGCATGACTGTAAGATGAGAACTTAACCAAAATAAAAGTCATTATCACACACATGCACGCACACTTTTGCTCACTGGGAATGTGCAGATGGGAAGCTTTTGTTCATTTATTTATATAACGTGTGTGTGTGTGTGTGTGTGTTTGTGTGTGTGTGTGTGTGTGTGTGTGTGTGTGTGTGTGTGTGTGTGTGTGCGCGTGTGTGTGTCTGTGTGTGTCTGTGTGTGTGCGTGTGTGCGTGTGTGCGTGTGTGCGTGTGTGTGTGTGCGTGTGTATGTGTGTGTGACCCTTAACCTCTTGGTGGAGCTAGACTACAAGTTACTACTCAGGGGGAAAAGAAAGAGTCACACACACTGGGATCTCTAGGCCTGTTAAGCTTACAGAGAGGGACAGAGAGAAATGGAAGAACCAAAGATTTCAGAATCTATTTAACAAACTGGAAAGAAACTATGATGATGGAGACACAGATTTAAATTTTGACATCCCTCTCTACTACAGTGTGTTAGAGGGACAAAGTGAGTTGTCTCTTCAAATAATTTACCATCCTCCGTGTAGGAAAAACAAATATTAATTTTAAGAAGAAGACAGCTACCCCTACCATTAAGCTACCCTTTGGTTTCTGGACACAGAAAAACGAAATAGAAGTGACCAAGCACTAAGGAATGGGCAGTTATGCCTGAAGATGTCCTTAGTTGTTTCTTCAACAGTGGTACTTCAAATGTGTGGCTATAATAAGGTAAGAATAGGAAATGGGCTTAAATATTCAAATCTTCCAATTTAAAATTCAGGATATATAATGCACAGGCATCAGTAAAAACAAACTGCTTATTTTATTAAAATGTTAACCAGGGAAACTAACTAGGCTTAACTGCCTCCTTTCATGGCAATCCAGGAACACTGTCTGTTTAAGTGACTTGTTCAGAGTCACACAGTAGACACATTGAGAATGAAGGGATTTGGACCAGCACAACAGGATGAAGATTCCTTGTAGCTCATACCTTTAGTCCTCTGCACTAAACAGCAAGACATGCAATTTGACACACAAGGCCCGAATGCCATAGAAGTCTTCTTTTCTGTATAAATGCTGACTGTAACTGCAAGTGTATTTGATGTTCTGTATTAGGGACCTATTTTGGTCTTCCTAGATAAACTAATGAATATGGAGAATCACCTTAATGTTTGGACATTAAAGCCTGCAATCACTGGTGTAACTGCAAAATTTCTGGAACAGTAAACCATGAAAATGGAACTTCATTTTTAATCATTTTAAATCAATGGTCATGAAATTGTCAGGTTTACCTAGTGCCATATGGCAGACAGTATAGTGCAGTGTGACTACTGTATAAACCACTTAAAGAGCTGATAAATAGTGTACAAGCCACAAAATAAACAGATGAGAATGAAACTGAAACTGGTTGACATTAAAAAGTCAGAAAATCAACAAAAAAGAATCTTTGTTTCCTGATATGGTCAACTCTGATCATTGGGAACGGTGACTATTACTTACAAGCAGATTTAACAGTCATCTTGTTTTGTTGCTATCTGCTTTAATGAGGATATGTGATGATCAGTGTTGCTCTTTTTGTTTTGTAGCAGTGCAGTGAACTACATGCAGAATTAAGCAATGTTACATAGACTAACAGCTCAGCTGGAGTGTTTATTTATTCATGAAGTTTTTGTTTAACTGTTTAGTGCACTTGATATTTCATGCCTTTTACAGCCATTACCAAGAAAAGCTTAAGTATGGAACAAGTACACTGTCTGGCACTGTGCCAATGTACTAATGATCAGTATCCATAGAAGGGGATCGGAAAGTCATGAGCTTTCATGCTTTCATATCTCTTTACAGCTATCAGATTGCACTTTTACAGCCATGCAAAAGCAGAGCCATACTGACAAAACAAAATAAGTGACAAGAGTCACTAGCATCATTAAATCACAACAGGAATGCTTCACCTAGACGTCTGGCACAGACATTGTACTCAAACTCAGAATAGTATAGCCCTTGTTCCCATGGCAAAAGCCACAGTCTCCCTTCCACTCAGTCACCATCTTCTTTCACAATGCAGAGCCTATGGCCACTTGTCACTTCATCCACCCCTGAGTCAGATATTGCAGTAGCTCTGCTACAAGGCCCAATTCTCAAACATTTTCACTGAGAATATTGTCATTGCACAATAGCCCGCGGTCACTTCATCCACCCAACTTTAATATTGCAGGAGCTCTGCCATAACGCCCAACTCGGGAACATTTTCACTGAGAATATTGTTATGGAATAAGGTAAGCAAGTTTAGCATGAAGAGCCTTGCTGTGTATTAACTGTAACTAGTCAAATATGTGCCTGCCCTGTGCTGGAAAGTGCCTGTGTCACCCCCCAAAAGCAAAATTGCAATTATTAAAACATAATTGGATATCTTAAGGTAAACTATGCCATAAATCACTCCAAAAAACAATAGTTTAGTAGCAAAAATACATAAGCATCTAAGTGTGTACACATAAGCTCATCCTACCTTAACAGGAAAAAAATATCTCTATGACTTGAAAATAAATAATAATGGTATGGTATAAAAATGCTTACAATTTGGCTGTGCCCTCATCACTGACATAATGGAAACATTTTCATTTAATCCAGGAGGGTTTGAAGTGTTCAGCTTGAGCTGCCAAAGCAGCTCCCTGTATTTAAGCCTATTATCCCATGCTCCTCCTCTCCCATCCATAAAAATGATTTCCAAGATGCAAAAAGAAAACATTCTGAAATTATAACAGTCTAATAAGTGCTTGTATAAGCCATTTTTTGTCTTTTTCATTGTTGATGTTATAATTCTGTTCATGCTTTCTCTTCTGTAGTATGTTAAGCAGGTTGAGCAAATAATGGCCAAGTAAACCACCCCTTAACTATGACAGTTACCTGAATTTGGTTTAATAATTAATTCCTTGCTCTTATCCATATTATGCCTATTGGCAGTTAAAATGTATTTATTACAAAAGCCACAATGTTGGGTTCCTTTGTTTTCATCTCTTGGTTCTTTATATCCTCTATCACCTGTCTCTCAAATAGTCTTAAACATGGGCCCTCACTTGCAACCTTAAATACTGAGTCACTAGCTTTAAGTATGGTCCAGTTCTCATTTATTGTCTTTAATGCAACCTCTTATGGTGTTGTGTTCTAACATCAAAGCAGTCTCAAAAGACTCTTGTGGACCTTTTTCTAACATTTCCTATTCCAAAGTGCTGCTTTTGTTTAATCCTGTTCCAATAAGCGGTTTAAAACAGACATGTCTCTTCATGTATTTACTTATAAATCTCAATAATTAACTTACTTGGGTATCCTCTGTCAAGAAACATTCTAATCAATGTCAAACATTCATCCTCAAATGTCTTGCCTGAAATCATTTTTGCAAGCTGACTAAATTGTCTTGTTAGCAGCACCTTTCTTAAGTTTGAAGGGTGAGAGCTATCAAAATGTAAATAACTATTAGTTACTGTTGGTTTTCAGAAAATATTCTATAAAAAAACTTCCTGAATCTTTGTTATTTTGGGTATTCAAGTAATTCAGTTTGTCTGAACTGTAACAAAAGGTGAATCATAAAAAAATGGTGGTCTTGTTCAAGTAGTCTACAAATCTTTCGATTTCATCTTGTGGTCCTACCCACAATATAAATATGTCATCCAGGTGCCTAAGATATAAGGACCAATAATGAGAGTATTCTGATTGTTGTAAATATTTATTTTCCCATGTATATATAACCACGTTTGCAAAAATGGGGGTGCATGCAGCCCTCAGAGCAACCCTCTTTAACCTGCTTGAATATCTCACCTTCAAAATAAATGAAATTGTTGTCTAATATTAATTCCATGCATTCAGTTATCATGGTAGTGTTCCTATTTGATAAGAAATTTAAATCTACTAGGGCCTTCTGAAAAAATCCATTCCTTGCCTTAAAGGGATACTTGTGAAAAGTTCCACAACATCTATAGTCAAACCAGGTGTAAAATTCACTCCTAAATTATAAGTTTCCCTAAAAGTTCCAAGAGTCCTTTAGCAGGTGTTCAATGTGAAAAAAAGTTGGTTTCAATAACCTGTCTATGTATATTGCTAATGGATAGCTTTTAAAACCCTGGGTGGCAACTGTGGCCCTAAAGGGTGAATTGTCTCTATTTTTGTGGATTTTTGGTAACCCAAAAATCATTGGGATATGTGGGCATAGATTGTGTAAATTTTTTTAAGTGCTTAGATCTACTGTCCCTTGTATTAACCAATCTTCGAACAATAAATCAACTTTTTTAAAGCTAATACTGACTTCATTACGAGGTATTTCTTTATAAGTTAATTCATTGTGCAATATTTGAAACATGACACTAGAGTAATCAATTGCATTGAAAATCACTACTCCTCCCCTCTTGTCAGGCTTCATGACCCTCTGTGTCCTGTCTCCCTGTAGCCTTTGTAATAGATCTTTTTCATTTTTGGTTATATTCAATTGTTTACCTGATTCCCTTTAAACTGCAACTTGTATATTTCATTCATACAAGCTGTCTCAAAGGCTTGAATCATTCAGTGCATGGGGGATAAAACACCTTTTTTTATACTATACTTATTAACTGATAACTCATCAGTGTCTTGGTCCTTAAAATAATCTGCCAAATTTACTTTTTTAGTGAATAGTTTTAATTCAGTGATTGCATCTGCCACGTTAACACCACTGTTGGGTACAAAAGTAAACCCTTTTGCAAACCTTGAAAAATAATCTGGAATAATGTCCAAATAACTAAAATCATATATGTGAAAGATGTTCTGTGTGAACCTATTACATTCTTGCTGAATAACCTTTAATATATTGGGATAGCAGTATTATACAAAAATACACTAACTGTTCATAGAGAATCAGTAAACCCACCCCAATTCAATAATACAGAACTCCTTATAACCAAACTACAAATTAGCTACAATAAATACCTGTACATCATCTGTGCTTATATGCCACCAGGTAACAATATAACTACTCTAGAAGAAATCATTTACTGGCTAGACACTACCTACCCCCAAGAAACCATAATTCTTGGTGACTTTAATATAGACTGGCATTCATGCTCAACCGTACCCCCCACCACACCTATAAACTTATTCAGGTATAAGCAGACCATTACCTCCCCAACCAGGATTCATAAACCAACCAGTAGGGAAAGTATCCTAGATTGGATATTAGTCAATAACCAAGCCCAACTATACACAACCGGTACTCTCCCTGATGACCTCAGCGATCATCTACTGACCTATATCATAAAACACAAGGCAGGGACCCCCCACCAAATCAAATACAAAACACTCAGAAACAAGAAGAATTTTAACCCTGCAACTTTCTTAAATGAACTAAAGGCAGTTGACTGGTCTAAACTAAAAAAAGCAACCATTAGAAGAGGCCATAGCAAATTTCAATAACAACTTCATAAGCATCCTTGACTCCCATGCTCCAGTACGTACTATAAAAACTAAATCTAACCCAGCACCATGGCTAACAAGGGAGACCAAGTCAAAAATCAAAATTAGAAACAGAGCCTGGGCCTGCTGGCGCTCAACAAAAACCCCACTTGACCATTTAAAATACCGGCAACTCAGAAATGAAACAAAAAAAATCGATCATACTAGATAAAAAAAGCTACTACCAGAATCTACTAAACAAACATCATAACAACCCTCAAAAGTTCTGGGCAAGCATAAATCAGATCCTTCATCTAGGACAGTCTACCACCCCTACCCCTGCCAACCTCACAAATAGATCCCCAGAGAGCATAGCCAATGCCTTTAATAGCTATTTCACCAAAACCATACATTCCTTAGCAAATCAACTAACCCCGATAAATTCCAACAACAGCTCCAATCCCACTAGAAACCATCCCCAATTTAGTTTCCAATCCATCTCCATCACCTACATCAAAACATTGTTAAAAAAAACTAAAACCTACTACCCTCTCTGCTGACCTCCTCCCCGCAGAGTATTTACAAATAGCTGCAGAAGCCATTGCATACCCTATAACTATACTAATAAATAGAACCTTGTCCAAAGGTACTATTCCCTCCCTATGGAAGATATCCCATGTCATCCCACTTCATAAAGGTGGAAATTCCACAGAATTATCCAACTATAGACCAATTGCCATTATTTCCCCATTAGCCAAAATAATGGAAAAATGTGTTCATAAGCAACTAATGCAATACCTAATACAAAAAAACTTACTATCCAACTCCTAGCATGGTTTCAGGCCACATCACAGTACCACATCTGCCCTCCTTTCCTTTACAAATGCCATAAATCAAAATAGGCATGATAACAAGATATCCTCTGCCCTCTTTCTTGACCTATCAAAAGCCTTTGATATGGTCAACCATGAACTTCTCATTCTCTCACTGAAGTCTATGCCCCTAAACAGGCACACAATCCAATGGTTCCAATCATACCTAACTGGCAGACAACAGGCAGTAGCATGGCAGAACAAATTATCCAACCAACTACCACTCACTCTTGGTGTCCCTCAAGGCTCTATACTAGGACCACTACTCTTTTCTATCTTCATCAATAACCTCCACACAGCTATTCCTAAGACTACCTGCATTCAATATGCAAATGATTCCACTCTCATCTGCCCAGCCACCTCTCCAGCCGACCTACAAATCGCAACCCAAAACACATTTAGCACTATTGAAAATTGGCTCACCAACCAACGTTTGCTACTGAACCCCAACAAAACCAAACTTCTGCTCTTCACTCCCACTAATAGAGCCACCCCTTTCTCATTCACTATTACTTCCAACAATGGTACCACCATCTCCCCAGATACCCATACTAAACTTCTAGGAGTCATTATAGAGAATAAGCTCAAATTTGACCTACAGGTCAACACAACCGTGCAGACCATCAATAAAAAACTCGGATCAATGTACAGAAACAAGACATTCTTAACCCCACAGGCTAGAATAGCAATTGCCAGATCACAACTACTCTCTACTCTTATTTATGCTTCTCCAGTACTCTCAAACCTAAATAAGTCAGAACTGAATAAGCTCTCCCATAGCTATAGCCATATTGCCAGATTCGCAACTAACTCCACCTACAGAACCCATCACTGCCAGAACCTGAAACAACTAGGTTGGCTTGAACTCCCCAACTTAATTAAACTAAATCAACTCTTAGTTGCCCACAAAGCTCTTACCCATCCTGGAAATACCCCCTCACTCTCTAATATAATAAAGCCATACAACAACCTGAGGTCACTAAGATCGGCCGACAAAATAATGGTCCAAACCTACACAGCTAACAATTCTGCTGGGGAATCTCTGTTTGCCAACTTTGTTGGCAAGACCTGGAATTCTCTACCAAACCATATCACCCTGCAATCCTCCTTAAACCTTTTCAAAAAAAGCATAAAACAGCATCTTAAACTCAACTGGCTTTGTCCATGTTCCTATCCTGACTAAACTGTATCATTGACCTACATTAAAACTAACCAAACTGTTTTCTAATACATTCTGACCTTTTCTACAAGTATAATGTGCTGATCTTGTAACTGTGAGTCTCTTTGGGAACAATGCTATAACATTGTAAATAACTCTTGTATAACTTTTTCAATGTAAATAACTTGATGTGTAAATTCTTGAAGAAAATGTTGTAACCTTGTAACTAAATGATTTGGAGCTTTTCTCCCCGGGCCTCCGCTGAAAATGGACATATATCCAGTCGGACTATCCCGGTAAACAAATGTAAAATAAAATAAATAAAAAAAATACATTTTTTTTATTCATTGATTTTATGAATTTTAGGGTCATCAGAGTCAATAAATATTATTATTATACTAGTACTATTAAGTACATTGGGTTGGAAGGAGAATGTCCACTCTGAAGCTTTTGAATGCCAATTAAGCCATTAACTCATTAATTTACATTTCACATATATAAGAGGATGGATTACTGTTTGATTGTACTAATGAAGTCCTTTGGCATTATAGGACAAAAGCGCTAAACTATGGTTTAATAAAACATTTGGATTACAAGGTATACTGCTGTTTTTTATCACAACCCAACTACTATTTTGCCTGTATTCAGCATGGTACACAACTGTTACCAACACAAGTCATACAAACCATGCAGAAAAAATTGGCATACATCTGGATTTGAATCTTGAGAGTACTGCAAGAAAAATGTACAGACCTGAATATTCTTTAAACACACCACATAGAAACTCTTACTTCACAAAGTCCCCACATGACAACAGATTGCAGTAAAGGAGAATGTATGTATTACTCTTCATTACCCTAAGGACAACTGCACGGTGAACATTCCACTCTTTGGCTTGTTCAAAAGTAGATTGACATGACTAAACATAGTTAAGCACAGCAGTGTAAAAGGTACCACAGGATTGCAGCCTAATGCAAACAATCTGAAGATTTTGCCATTAGCTCTGCACTTCCATTTAGCCTCACTTTCAGTTGTTGCTCAACATCAGACATTGGGCAAATGCAGAGAAGGAAGACTAATAACATAGAAGGGAAAAGATACATAGACAAGGGGACAGGGAGAGAGGCAGGGACAAAGTAGCTTATGACAGAAGCAGGATTATGTTGGACCATAACAATATGTAGGCAATAGCTACACATAAGAGAGTATAATTAGTGCCTGGATTAGAACCTTTGAAAATATGTTGATAGATCTAAGCATTATCTCATTACACCACAAAAGAACTACTTTGCATACTTTATTTAAATAACACAGTTGAGGGACAGTGACAACCTACTGCAACAGGAATGTCAACATAGAGAGGTAGAGACAGATGGAGCAAAGAACAGCTAAAGTATTTTTGTGGGGCATATACGACCACCTTTATGGTGTGTTACTCTTACTTATTTCCTCATTATTAAGCTGTCATGCTCTGTACAATAAAGTACTAGCTAGGGAGCAAGAAGGGATAATAGAGTGCAATCCACAGTAAAACATAAGCAGTATAAGCATAGCATCCTAAGGCTTCCTGTTGGGGCTGCACTATTCAAATGGTATATTAATGACACTTTGTAAACAGAGAGAAATACAAATGATTGCAATTAACTATATGATAGGAATATAAAATGTCATGGAATAATAATTTGACCTACAGCAGTAAATGAACCCATGACACTTTGCAAAAACATCAATCTGTAGGCAGGAGAATTATATTAACCATCTGCATAGATACTTCCAGTTCTTTAAATCCAGCAACCTAAGAACTGCTACAGTAACTGTTTCACAGTACTGCTCTGTTTACTCTGTATTCCCATAGTAAAGCAGATTTAAGCACATTTGCACAAAACTAACAATTCAACTGTGGCTAAAAGTAAAATTTTCAATTTTTTCCATAGGAAGTTAAATGGTATGCACCATTGATCAGCACTGGCAAGCTTTGCCAGCCTCTGCACAAATGCTGAGGACAAACAGTGGAAGCTTTTCGATGGGCCATTTCTGGCCATGTGTGTTATGTGTGATTCTATGTTTTGACCAGATTAAATGTGTAAAAAGAGGGTTGATAGGACAACGGGGAAATGTGGCAACAGCGGGTAGGGCACAGGGGAAAGAATACATACATTTTCAGGAGGGTGATAGGAGATCACTACTGGTATCCACTTCTTCACAACAGAAATGTATTATTGTGCACACAATTTCATGACTTTGGAGAGTTACCACACCAGGATAAGTGACAACAACAGAATAATATTGTATAGCCAACTGGACAAAATCAGTTGTGTCAAGATGATGACACATAGACAAAGTGGAGAGCTATGTGTGGGCATTAATTTTTTTGTGGGACAGGCACACTTTTTTGAGAAAGAGGAATTTTGGGAAAGTGCTTAGGAATGAGAGGGTCAGGTACATAGGATAGGTTAGTTACCAGGTGTAGACATACAGGACATACAATACAGACAGACAGGGATGGTCCTGGACACAAAAGGTTGGGGAACACCATGACTGGGGATATGTATGGAACCTTAGAGATACATCCACATCCAGCTTGAAAATAGTGAGAATCTAGTCCTCATTCTCAGAACTGTTATCACTGTTTTTTGTGTCAGTTGCCTGTGACAGTGTCAGATGTGACACTATTTAGCAATATAATGTTGGACCTTTTCAAACCTACTGATTCAGGAACCAAGGCCCCTTTTCATAATGTCCTCCACCAGCTGTGTCAGATCCAGTTAGGTGACAAAATCACCACCTCCACTAGTACTTGAGGGTACCACTGCATCAGCAGCCAGGGCAAAACTACCTGGTGCAGGTGGAGCAGGTAGTACAGGAGTTGTGGAGGCATTGCTGATAGTTTGTGATACAGATGGGATGGACTTCTCTGCTGCCTGTGGTGGTGCTGCCACAGCCAAATATAACAGTATGGAAGGCAGAGCCCCAGTGGTCAGTCTATCTCCCTGTGCTGATGGTCGGTTTGTTTTCAGCAGCAATATTTAACAAAAAAGGAGAGATAAAGTGTGGGGGAGACAAGAAAAAGAGAGAATTAAATCAATGGTATGTCACACTATTTAATTATTTCAATACATGAAATTGTATGAGAAATATATAACTACACCTTAGCCATATCCAGACAGGATAGGAAAGCATGAATTTGTACTAAAATCAATCTGTTACAATGGTATGATATGAGTAATTGAATCATGTATTTCACTGTGCCATGTCAGACATCTGCTTTGTCAGGTAATAACTGCAATTCCAAATACTGAATTGCTAATATCATGCATTATTGAAGTTAAGAGGGAGATGAACAAAATATTTGTGCAGCAAGGCATAAAGTAGTTCACTACTTCATTGCTGGATAGAGAGATGTTTTATATTAACAAACTTACTGGGCAGGGTGTCCTCCGAGACTTTTATATAGTTGTTATATAAATTGTTTTATTCATAGGTCTGTCATTGTTAGTGGGATGTGTACAGGAGTGGCTATAGATGTAACAGAGATATAAATGGACTTCTGCTTATTCAGATACAATTTTTAAGAAATAAGAATGAATTTGCTATTGTTGAATAAATGTGGGGGGTATGAAAGGCTGAGAGTGATGGAATGTGTGTATAAATGTTATGTAAACTGTAATTACAGACATAAAGGTTAAGAAGGAAGGTTATACATATCAGACAAGACTTTTTGAGAAAATGAAGACTAGAAGTAGCAGTGAACATAAATCTTTGCAACCAGAATGTTTCTCAAGAAGTAGGCTGAGAAAGAAATTGGTCAGGGAAAGGGAGTATGGATACATATGTACACTTACTCACTATGATTAATTTGTTAAAGATATTTTTGCTGTCCTCGGGAAATGGAAGTTATGTTAATGAATATTTATTCTTGGCTAGCTAGAGTTGGTGACTGTACTAACTTAATCTAAATTATGTAAAATGATGTTTTAGGATTAACATATGTTGTTTTTTTTAGTTGACATTATTTCTGGATAAGCATCTAAAGACATTCCTAATTATGTACTATGTTCTAGACTACTGTCTTGATTTGACCATCTTGACAAAGTATTTTCTTCACAACAGTACACAAATAGATCATTGCATCATTATCCATTTTCTTTTGACACTATAAGTTTACTTTTTTTGGACTTGGTCTGATTTTTCTGACGTGTGCATTGAGGGGCCATACTCTTCCCAATAGGGTCTGTACCACATTGATTCCAGTGAAATTCAGTGCAAGCAATAACATTAAGTAAGGTAGCCACTCCTTTTTTTTCACATTTTTGAAATTTTTATATCAGGACTGTTTTGTTTTTGTATTTTGAAGTCTGGAATCACATTTTTGTCACAAATGTTAGTGTCACGGTTCAGTGAACCACTAGTTTGTTTTTTGTTGTTTTTCTTTAGTTTTGGACTTATGATGACTACACTACAAAAACAATATCTCATAAGGTACAGGAGAAAATCTCTGAAAACTAGATTAGAAATTTTCAATTATATGTCACTGTTTGTAGACTTGCAGAAAAAAATGAAAAAATACAGTGTGCAATGTTTCTTCATGTCACAGTCGAGGAAAACATCAATATATTTAACACTTTTACCTTTAGAAAGGAGGAGAAAGACAAGGTTTTTGTCTTACAAATAAATCTCAGGCATATTGCAAGCCAAAGGAGACTCTACAACTTGTAAAGCTTTTAATTTTCTCTAGAAATTGATGCATCCAGGAGACAAATAATATTTATGTGTCTGATATTAAACAGACATCAAAGGTTGTGAATTTGGTGATCTGGGTGACTCATTCATTAGAAATAGAATTGCATGTGGAATCAAAAATGATCTACTACGGAGCAAAATATTAAGAAAAGAAAATCTAATGGTAGGAAAGGAAAAAAAATATATGTAAAGTGTAACGTCCAGCTTAGAAACTTGGTGGAGAAGTTTGAATAGTATAAAATATGGACTCCACATGAGAAAGAGGTAAAAACAAACTGTAAATATTAAAATATTAAAATAATAAAATGGTATCCTGTAACAAATCAGTAGCCATAAACCTTATCCAGTGTAAGCATTGTGGCTACAAACACGAAAAGGTTCACTGTAAAGCATTTAATCAAGGCTGGAAGCTTTCTGTTGGCAGTAATCACTTCTCCGCAGCCTGTAAGAAGTGGAATCAGGTGATACAGAAAGACAGTAATGTTTCAAAAGCATAAGAACAGTGTCAAACTGGAATGTTTGTTGGTACTATTGAGATTCAGTTATTTAATACAGTCCTTCCATCACACAGTATCAGTGCAATGCAGCAATTGCCAGAATGAAATTGTGTATTCCGTTCAAGCTGGTAATGATAGCAAGATTAACTACTGGATAGAAGTAATGTGGATGATAGGCAAAGTGGTTGCATTTCATCTAGATATTGGTGCAGAGTGTACATTCAAGGCTCCAAACAAGCAGTAAAATTTATATACAAGTCTTTGTGCATATTATTCTCATGCTCAGGGTATAAATTCAAGCATTTTGGTCAAGTATGGCAAGACTATGAACGTAAATTAAAAAAAATACAAGCTGTGGAACCAGATAGCACCTTTACAAGTTGAATTAAAGCAGCCATATTATCTGGGCAGAAATACGCAAGCAACATTTGGCATGATGAAAATAATTCATATAGTTTATATGCACGACAGCTTGTTTTCTGTAACCGTGTATAACAAAAGGTGCCGCTAACAATCAGGTTAGTCACTTTATTCTAGTCAGAAATCATCAGAAGTCACACATTTACAGGAAATAGTTGCAGAGGTTTTATCAGTAATGTTTGAGCAGAGCAGAGATTAGTGTAGTGCAGGCACAGTGCAGTGCTGTATATGAAGTCCAGATTAACTATATTGTGCACAGAAGAATGATTTGATTGGCAAGGAAATAAATATAATGTGTCTGTGATTAGTACTTCCTTGTAAGTTTGAAAACATAAGTCACAGAGTACAGCCTATGTGCTGCACAATTGAAATTAAGTTTTTATGGTGATCTCTTTGAAAGCTTTGTGGTCTGCAAGCTGAATGTCATGTAAACATTTCTGCTGAAGCAGTACTAGTCACTCTTAATCCAGGAAGGGTACCGACTGTGCTCTGAGTTAGGACAGAGCAAGAGCTGATGTGTATGGAAGCAAAGAGAGTGTCATATTCAAATCGGCAGTGCCAATGAATGGGTGAAGGACATGGTTACAATCATAAAGCAGGTCAATGTAAGGATAGGCATTAATCCACAAGAGCTACATAAGTAGATCAAAGGAAAAATTATCCGCTTTAGACTACTGAAGTGGTAGTAGCATCTAGATCAAATACTAGACTCTTTTTGTGTTTTGGCAAATCAATTTGGATGACCCCAGTTCCCAACTATGTACTTTCAGTACACCCTTGGGTAGATACAGGTTCTTCTATTACCATCTTCTATAGGACTGTTACCTACAAGATTAGCTATGGAGTGATGCCTCAAGTCCTAATTGCCTGAATCATTTTCATTGCCTGTAACAGAAAAGACACAAACCAAAATCAAGTTCATAAGCTGGCAATGTGTTCAGGATTGATGTAAAACATTTTTGTTCTGGCATACTTGACCCAGAAAGCTTTGTAACTCTTACTACAAGCAGTACATACAAAAACAGTGTAACAATGTTTAGTAGTATAATACAAAGTGGGCTAAATTACCCAACAAAGGAGGTTGCGTTACAAGAACAGGGTCATGGCTGTATTTTAAAGTTGATTAATTTTAAAAAATTGTAACAAAACCTATACAAAGTCTGCTAAACAAAGTATAGAAAATAAAATGTGTATATAATATTAAATGTAAGCCAAATGGAAATATAATAAGGGAAATATTAGCTCCACAAGAGATACTATGCCAAATGTCTTCTGTTACTGACCAGGAAAAGGAAAAAAGCATCATGACAGAATTAAAGGTTTATGCTCTCACAACCAAGATGGGGGAGGTAGCATTATCAGATACAACTGCTAACAGTGAAAAAGGGGTGGAGGAATACTGGTTTGATTCATAGACCATTTAAGGGACTATGTCAGCATACCTCTATAATGGAGCAATTCATACAAGCAGAACCAATAAGAGGAAAGAATATGCACACTAAGTTGCAAGCTGTTGTAATAGCACAGACTACAAACATGAAATGTGTATAACAGACATGCATATTGAAAATGTTACAACTAACTGCAATACAACCATCTGTAAAAACATAATTCATTTAAGCAAAAGATTTGCACACCACAATACAGCCTGCTGATACAGAGTGGCCTACAATGCACAGCCTGTAGAAGTAAGAGACTTGCACAGTAAATATCTGCAGCTTGCCAGGCTGGAGCAGCATGCAAGAGTAAAACCAGTGTAAGTAGGACATTCACAATTTAAGCAATTGCAGCTTGAAAGTGTTGCAGACTGGGAGCAGAAACGTCATTGCAGTCTGGAAATGTTACAAGGCAGAGAAGTGAGGTGATTAACTGAGCTATAGCTAGGGAATCACTCATTGCAAGAGTGTATGTTAAGGAACTAAACTTAAGAAGTAAAGAAAATGCAACGCAGCATGTCAGAATATAAATAACAGGATGGAGGAACAGAATAGAACAATAAGAAAATCAAAGTGCAAAATGGCTCTGTATTATGTAATGAATGAAGCCTTAAACTTCTAGCTGAAGAACAGGTTAACATGGAGGATGTAGCATTTTTAGACTGTGGATGTATTAGTTGTACAGAGTAGGGTCTACTTTATAAGAGGGAAATGCCAGTAGACCAACTTTTAAAATGCCAAGATGAGAATGTCGAATTTTCACGACTGAAACTTCACTTTCCCATTTTTCACAAGATTGAACAATGAAAATGCCGACTTTTGCTGACCTGCACAAAGTGGAAGAGGAAATATGCTCATTTCTGCACTGTAGTGAAATCTCAGAGTTGGTATATTTAATTTGCAGGGGGTTTGGGGCCGCAACCCCCCCATGGGGGTGTTTGGGGGTGCAGCCCCACCTGCAAAAATGTAAACATTAGAAATAAAATAAATGTAAGTATTTACCTGAGAAATCTCAACTGAATATTCATGCAATTGGTTTAGATGTTGACATGAATATTCAGTGGGATTTCTTATGAATACGCAGGTACTGGCTGGTGGGAGAGATGTAGAGGAGAGTTAGGTACCTATTATGGGTATTTAAAGTGGTAGGGTAATGTTTAGATACAATGTGTTGTTACTTTTATTATTGAATTATGTGAGTGGTAAATCTGAAATTTACATTGTCGTTGTTATAGTCAGCAATTTAGATTTTCAGCCTTGTAAGTATGCAGTGTTTTGGTCTCGGCGTTTTGAAAGACGATCTACTGGCCTTTCACCCTTGTAAAGTAGGCCCACAGAGTAGCATCTGTGAGGTCAAACAAAACAGGTTCAAAGGTCATTGTGTTGTTATGCCTTTGTCAAAGTTAAAACCAGTGATGGGCAACAGGTATTTTAAAATGTGGAAGTAAAAACCATAATGACAATTCTGTGAGGTAATAAAAAGTAGTTTTAAGGAGAATGGTAAAATAATGGTTTGCCTTTCTGAACAGAGATATCATATTGTCACTGTGGTGAATTTGCTGACAACAGTAGACGTTAGCAAAGCATTTCAGGAAGAACAGGTGATGAGATTAATAAAGGATAACCAGAAGAGATGTACACCAGCAAGTTCTCAGTAAAACAAAGAGTACTGTGCAGGACAAAATGCAGAGGGTGTGCACAACATTCATTATGAAAGGAAACCTTTGAAGAGCTAGTAAACAAATTAGTAGAGGTTCCACTAAAGTAGCTAGCCTTAAGGGGATATCTGCAGATGTTACCAGAGATTTGGAAAAGAGGAAAAAAACTTTTAAATGTGGCATAGATAAGTAACATAATATGAAAGAGGGTAAGTCTCATTGCATAGAGGGAAGTTTCTGTTAGAGAGCAGGGCAGTGATTGCATAATTATCTTGCAGGACTAATTGAGTTTAGTATCAGTTTAAGACTGTTTCACAAGGGAATGTTATACAAAAGTCCAGTAGGCTACTAAAACCCAGAAGAGGGAAATCATATAGTGCCCTCACATATTTTGAGGGGTTGCTACGGGCCAGCTAACCATCATAGTGAGTCCAGGAGATCTAGTTTTGTGCTGAACGAAGGGTAGTTATGATTTTATAAGTCTAGAAATATTGTATAAAGTGTTGTATAGTTGTGGCATTGTAATATATTGACAGAGAAAAAGAGGCAGTATATCTTTAAAATGTGTGATGCATTATGAGTGAATATTGTCATGCCTAGACAGTTAGGTAACAATTTGTATTAGTCAGTAGTTAACAAATTTAACTAATAATTAACCTTGTGTAAAGTAGGCTACTGCAAATCGGGAAGACAGGAAGCTAGTTCCTTGCTGAATGAACAGATGAAGGCTGTGGAAGCATGGCATGAGACCCCAGTTTGGGCTGCCTATGGCTGTATCTAGTTCTTTAAGCTAAGATATGAAGCTGAGAACTGGACTTGGTAGAAAGACTGCAATCCTGAACATAAAGCTTGTCCTGTGTGACACCTTTTGCCTTGGACTTCTGTTGTGTTAAAGACAAACTATTTCCTGAAGGAGCTTTATGGACTAAATATTGAGATTTGAGTACTGTTTTTTTTTTCCTGAAGTTACAAAGCAAAGTGAGCTGCCATCATTTTATTTGTGGCTTCTTAAATAAACCTGTGTTTTGTATACAACATGCCTCCAGTGTTTTCTTGGGTCTACAGTATATATATGAGAAATACATATATTAAGATTTTTTTAAGCTTTTTCTTTGTCTTGTACGACCATCAGCACGGTCTGATAATTTCAGAAATTCTACGAAAAATGGTGACAGTGTCATGCAGTGGGTAGCAATGCTGCCTCATAGCACTTGTCTCTCAAGCTAGATTTTTGACGGGGAAGCATTTTTTTTCCAGAGTATGTATGTTCTGTCTGTGTCTACCTTTCACCGGCATCTCTAGTTTCTTCCCATATCTGAAAGTTATACTGATAAAAGAAAATGTAATTCGTTATGTTGTCCACAAGTGTGTGTGTGTGTGTGTGTGTGTGTGTGTGTGTGTGTGTGTGTGTGTGTGTGTGTGTGTGTCTGTGTGTCTGTGTGTCTGTGTGTCTGTGTGTGCGTGTGTGCGTGTGTGTGCGTGTGTGCGTGTGTGCGTGTGTGTGTGTGTGTGTGTGTGTGTGTGTGTGTGTGTGTGTGTGTGTGTGTGTGCGCACGTTCAAACCTGCACACGTGAGTGTGTGAAACTTGTTTGTACTTTATTTGTTCTTTTAATTCCAAGTCTAGTAATAAGAGTACACACACAGAATATTACTTCTATAAAAGGGGTCTAAATAGACCTTTAAACTGTAACACCAGTATTGAGGGGATGATGACAGATTAGGAATTCTAATATAGCTATATATCTTAGATGGATATTATTTTTTTTAATTTTTACATACAATCTCTATATGACCTGAGGCCTTCAGTTTATCAGTATGAATCTCTGGGTTCTCATATGTGCTACAAGGTCTTGCCCTCTCATCTCACTGAAACAACTTTATGATATTGCAGTGTATTGATTTTGCAATCCTGTAATGTAGTGTAATGTATTGATTTTGTTTATGCTTATGGAAATCTGTTTTTCTGTGACCATCAAACTACAGTATCAGAATCAATATGGCACTTGATAGTTTTACAAATTTTTAAGCAATTAGCATATTTTGCCACAACATTTGGGCATGTCAGAATATTACAGATATGAAGGGAGATCAAATAATTCCAAGTACCAGTCCCTGATTTACACCTTCTCCAAATAATGTAATTTTTTAAAGTTGACCTGGCTTGGGTGGTGCAGTGGTGTAATGATTAGTATTGCCACCTAACAGCAAGAAGTTCTCCAGTTCAATTCTTGGCTGGGGTGCCTTCTGTGTGGAGTCTGCATGTCCTCCCTGCAATCACATGGGTTTCCTCCTACATTCCAAGACATGCAGTAGATGGATTGGACACTCTAAATTGGCCCTAGGTGTGTGTGTGCGAGTATGTGTGGTGCACCTTCTGAGCTAGGTTTGGGCCTTGGGCTAGCAATCTGAGCCCATAAAACTCATAACTGCTACAGAAACAACAAGTGCTGAAAGGTGCTGTTTGCCTGATGTACCATTTGGTGTGCAAATGGGAAAGAGAGAGACCTGGCTTTGTTTACCATGGCCATGTATGCAGTCATTCCTGGGTCCAAGTAACTAGACATTTTTTATCTACATAGCCAACAGTCTACTGATGAATAGCTCATTATGAACACAATGAAAACCTTACTAAAATCTAACTTTAATGCATCTGCCTGTTTCCACCATGTAAGACATTACACACAGCTTGACATGTAGAATTCCCCTCTTTTTTACCCACCCTGTCAACTCATCTTACTCAATGGATCCTCTACCTTCACCCATTTGGACATTCATTACTCCTCCTCTTCCTCCTCCTAGGGCATGTGAAATGGGCTACTAGGGTGCTCACCAGACCCACAGCCCCAGACACATATACGAGGCCCAACCCTGGGTAGGGCAAGAGTCCTAAGACTCATTTGTTCCTTGTCTGAGGGGCACAGCAGTGTTCTCACATTGGAGCAGGCATAAGAGACTATCATCTTCAAGAAATGAGCCGTAATTCACATTTCTTCCCTGGGTGCTTACTGCCCCCCCCCCCCCCCCCATCCTTCTATTAGATGTGAGAATCAGGGACAGGCAGCAGATAGTCAGATGGATCTTTGAGAAAACAGATAAAACTGTCAACCAACTCCTCCAAGCCAAACACATACGTCCATGGAATGACACCAATAAGTAAGCCAATACTTGTGTTTATACTGTGACTTCATTCTCTTTAAAGATAGGATATTGCTCAAAACTATTTACCAGCCTCAAACATGTTTAGAGAGCTCTGTTGTATTGCTTTTCATATAATCCAGTGACGTGCATCTTCAATTTTTCACACAACACCATAAATAGCAGACTTGATGCATGTGTACCTAAGGCGAAGGGACCAAGAGTTCTTGTAACCTGTTGAATCCTGCTACCTGACAAGCAGCACATCATCGCCCTTTTACTTTCCTCAGTCTGGTGAGTGGTGCATCTGTGTTCTCACTATGGAGTCAGCTATAAATTAGGATACATTCATGTATAGTGGATACCCAAGTAGACTTAAGGGTTTAGGCCTGACAGCTAGGCAATCCCTCTTTGTATTGTTTATACTGGATGGTGTTATATGTACATCTGGTGGTGTCTATTTCTTAAGTACCTTATTATTTGATGAGTGGCAGGTATGCTGGTGTGAAGCTGGGAATTGTTGACAGAAAGCTCATTGTGTGCTTACCTGATTGGCCTTATGACATAGTTAGTGTAAAACTTGCTTTTTTCTGATCAGATATAAGCCTCGCATTTGTGTGAAGCTGCTCTTCCCACAGTGGTTGTCACTGGTACCTTGTATATATATGCAATCACCAGAAGTTGAAATTTCCCTGTTAAACTCACCTCAGAACTTCACCTCAGTCCTGCATTACTCATGGGGCAATCTATTTGCATGGTAAGCAGTATTTATGCATTTAGTTAGGACTGTTTAAGTCTACCTTACCTTATTATAGTACCCAGGACTATTGCTGCTCAGAGAGCATCTAGTTTGGGCACTGGGCAGCATTGCTGGTTAGGTAAGCTGCAGATTACACCAAGTAAAACCCTTTCCTCATGCAGTTACAAACACCCTCCACTTCTATCCCTTATAAGTACACATTAGGACCTGCAAAAATTGATGAGCACATTTCTGCTATCTCTGCCTCCAGCTTGGTGGACATGGGCATCCTGAGGTGACGTAACAACTGCCTTAGGTACACTGACAACCACTTAATTCTCAAACAGACAAAAACTGTATGTGAGAGATGTAGTTACACATTACCACTGGAGGCTGGACTCCCACATACAGACACTAAATGCAACAAACAGGTTGTCAGCTACTCACACACATCACTCACCACACCCACAAAAGACCTCCAGCTTAGACCTGCATATGCAGAGGTGCTTACAAGTAACTACCCAAACCTCAAAAGCCTCTTGGATGCAGTCCTCAGAAACTCCACATGTACACAGACAATTCCCATCACAAAATAATAAAGCCACATCTCATTGTGTCTCAATTACCAAGCCCAGAAAGAGAAAATTTCCACAAACCAATATTCTGATCATAGGAGACTCCATTGTGAAACACACTGATGTCTTTTTTACCATGCTGGATAAGGAGAAGGTTACAGTTAGTTGCCTGTCATGGACCAGGATCCACAAGATCATGCAAGCACACTTACCCCTAAGTACCAGTATGACTCAGTCATAGCTCATGTGGGAGTGAATGACCTGAGATGTACCTTCTTGAACTATATGACGACAGACATGATTGAATTATCAGAATATGTGTCATAGGAAGGTATGAGCCTAGAACTGAGCAGCATTCTACTATCTCCAAGGAGGATGCCACAATATCAGCAGAAAATTATCCACTTTAACAATTGGCTAAGCTACTGGTGTCATTCCAAAGAGGTCCAATACTTATCAGCCTGGGAGGACATGGATGACAGGCCACACTGCTTTGCCAGGGATGGTCTTTACCTGTCACCTCTAGGCTTCCAGACATTGCCCAAAACATTATCCACCACTATAGTGCCTTTTCTAGGTATTGCCAGACTGATAAAGCTTCTAACATAACAAAAGCTACAAAGGACATGCCAAATGTGTTACTACTCAATGTTAGGAGTCTCAAAAAGAAATTGCACTCCCTAAAAGCTCTCTTCACCCTGGAGAATGCTGACATCTGTGCAATTACTGAAACATGGTTCAAAGTCATGGAAACCACTCCAACAGTACATGGCTACAATGCCTTTCATATGTTCCAACTGCCCACTGAACAAAAAAGAGCAAAAGGGTGAGGTGCATCTATCTTCAAAAAGGATAAGCACACCTTTAGACTCGTCAAACAATATGACATGCTTGAGCTACTCCATGTCCAACTAACCTTGGGGGAATATCCATTATCATACTCTTGCTAGCTACAGGTCCCCCACCATGAACCAGGAAACCCATACATCATACCTGAAGTTACTGGAATTACTCATCATCCAGTCTAATACCATACTCATGGGTGATTTAACTGCCCCTCCATTAATTGGGAGGCATACATGACCACTAACATGCACACCCAATGATTTCACGACTTTGTAAATTCAAACGACCTGGAGCAGCTAGTCTGCACTCCCTCTAGGGGAACAAATATTCTAGATCTGCTACTCACAAATATGGGAAAGTGCTGCATCCCCCTGGTGTGATACCCTCACTGGTAAGATCAGATCACAAAGCGGTCTCCCTTGAAATAAAGGTAAAACTAGTCCTCTCACCTAACTCCAAAAACATTAAGAACTTCTCTAAAGTAAATTACCCCCTATTAAGAGGTGGCATAGCTTTTTTCAAAGCTCTCCCAAATCCAGAAAACACAGAAACATATGCAAAAATGTACACAAAAGGCCTGTATGACCATATAAACAACTGCATAGATACACCATTACATGACCAAAATAAACTCAGGTCAAACCACAAAAACAAGCCACTATGGTGGACCCCTGGTATTAATTGGTTGTGCAACAAAAGAAATAAAATCCAGTTGAGAAGTAAGAGGGAATGTGCATAACAGAGCACAAAGTCCCTCATTAGTCTAAACAAATGAATCAGGGAATTAGTCAAGTCTCTGAAAGCAAACTTTGAGGTAAAGATAACCTTCAATGCTAAGGATAACCATAAGGCATTTTTCAGTTATATCTGCAATCCTAAGAGCAACACCCAACAATGTGTGGAATTCATTGTAGATGGCATCACCTATACTGAGCCAGAAGATACAGCAAATCTGTTGACTGACAAATTTATCTCAAATTTCACATCCCCATCACCTCCTGTTCTACCCCAAGAAATATCCTCCACCACTCCGCTGCCAATTATCATCAAAGAACAGGTTGTCACTGCCCTCTCTAAAGCTAAAAATGTGGCTTCATTGGGGCCTGGTGATATATATACCTAGTTGTCTCCTAAACAGCTTAAATCAGAACTTATCAGTCCCATTAGGATCTCTATTTAACCACAGCCTCCAGACTGGCTTTGTCCCAGTAGAGTGGAGGACAGCAACAGTCATCCCTCTGAATAAAGGGGGAACCATCTGCTGACCCAAGAGATCACAGACCCATAATTTTGACTAGTCTTATATGTAAGGCCATGGAAAGAATAATCATGGACCTGATAAATAATGACATAGGAAACCTTGAAACACTAGACCCAACCCAATTTGTCTTTGTCAAGGGCAGCTCATGCCTACTGAAACTGGCGGATTTCCTTAAGAAAGTCATTAAGGCCATAGATGAGGGTAAAACAGTATATGCAACCTACCTCTACCTGACCAACGCATTTGACACAATTCAGCACTCAGGTATTGTAATAAATAAAATCAGTAGACTGTTGGCTATGTAGGTAAAAAAAAACTGAGCATAAATCACTACATCACCAGATAGATAGCCAACTGGCTCAGGGGCAGGACACATGTTGTTAAAGTGGGTGAATCCAGATCTACCAAGAGGCCAGTTACTAGTCCTGTGTCACAGGGCTCGGTGCTGAGACCACTCCTGTTCAGAATGTACTTCTCTGAAGTCAAGACAAATGTGGAAGACCTCTATATGAGAAAGTTTGCTGATGACTGCAAGCTGATGGCAATCACACTGAATCTACCAACAATGTAGATATCATTCAGGAGGGTCTAGATCAGATAAATGATTGATGTCAGAACCATAGCCTAAAACTAAATGTGAAAAAAATGCATTATCATATCCTTTGGGAAGTCAAATACTCCTGCAAATTACAACATCAATAGCAAACCCCTAAGAGTAGACACATAAGTCAGAGATCTAGGTACACAGATAAATTGTAGCCTGAACTTTGACTGCGATCTGGTGAGCAAGTCCTTCTATGTAGCACAAAGTATGAATAAAGTATGGCATCCAGATCCAAGGAAATTATAATTTTGCTGTACTCAGTCCTCATTAGACATACTGAGCACAATGCACCATTTGGCATGCACTTGACTAGGCACTTACAGCAGCTGTAGTGACCTCAAAGGCTCCTCACAAATAAAATACAGGGTGTAGAAAACATGTCCTGTATGGATAGACTAAAAGCCCAATCCTTTTACTATGTATCCCACCAACTATTAAAGGGTAATCTATGCCTGACCTACAAGGCACTCACAAATCCAGCCCTGATGGAGCTGCTACACATCCACAAGTCAAACAGCACAAGGGTCACCTGATCCAGGGATCTAAACTTAGCAAATAAAACAAAATATGTTGGAGAGACAGATATTTGTATCAGAGATTGCCCCTTGTTTGGAACAGGCTTCCTATTCACATTAAACAGAGCCATCCCTGGCTCTCTTCAAATGTAATTTAGATCAACAGATGGGAAATTGCAAATTCACACCTGGGGTAGCACGTATGCCCCTTACAGACAGGGGCAATCTATAACGTACTCAAGGCATAGGCACAAACCCATGCCATCCTTTTTCCACTAGGTGCCATATATTAGGTAAAATCAGGTTATATTGGCTAGGCTTGCAAGAGCTCTTAAGCTGTTAGACTAGTAATCCCCTACGAACCTATGAAATGTGTTTATGCACTGCAACCTGGTGGATGTTAAAAGTATGTTTTAATGAGATTCTAACTGCCAGATTTAGTAAGTATCTACATCTTTCAGGTGTAGATTCAGTATGTAGCAGAAAGAAGTGGTTGTCAGTAAGCAAGAGATAGTTTGTGCGCTGCCTCAGAGTGAAAGTGCTGACAATTTGGCAATAGATTGTAGTGGGAGACTGTGGTCTTATGGTTTCCAGAATCTGGTGTAGAATGATGAGCTGGTATGTACCAATGTATGTACTGTACCTGTGTACTATGTATGTATTCTACCTATGTTCCAAATTTCAGCTGTACATCACAAATCTATTAATTACCTTTATTTTTAAATTAATATTTTGTTCTTTGTCCTCTCCACTGTAAATGTTGATGTGCTACATACCACTGTAAAAACATGTCTATTGTAATTGTGTGTATACTGATCATGTCTAAATATCTAAATTTATCTGTCATTTTTCTGTGTGGAGCTTTTCTCCCCGGGCCTCTGCTGAAAAAGGGCCTTTTCAGCTCAGTCAGACACCCCCGGTTAACAAATGTAAAATAAAATAAAAAAAAAATAAAGTAAACAAATTAGGGAGTTGTATTTACTATCGGCTTTAATAGCCTGTCAAATAAACTAATATGGGAGGATTATTTTCTGGATTTAACTGTGCACCTAGCTATAATCATCCTGATATTCTAAACAGATAGGTACTAATAGGTTTAATAGTATACCTAGCCTTGTTAATGATGTGGGATGTGTGGAGGTTTATCTGTGTTATCCTGGACTTGTCACAGCAAGAGTCTATCCTGCTCTTCTAAGCCCAGATGAGAAGAAGGCCATTGCTTACAATGAAAGGGGAAGGATGCAGCTTAGCAAAGCAAGAAATTTTTCTCTATATACCTGAGAGGTGGAGGGTGCAGCTTGATGATGCATAGTGCTCCCTGACCATGCAAAGGTAAAAATAATGCAACCATGTAGTTCTGAGAAAAAAGCCAATAGCTAATAAGAAAGCTACTTGTTTCGATGCCTAGTGTGACTACATGCCCAGAAAACTAGCAATTTACATTGTCTCACAAGATAAATAAAGTCAAAGTGTTCCAAACAAACAAAAAAACACTGGAACACTAAATATTATCACAAATCAGCCAGTTTAGCAATAGCATAGCACTAAACAGGTCAAAAAGATCTACTTCCCTGACCTTACAGGGATTGATTTCAGGTCAAAATCTGGTAAAGCAGGTCTCAATCAGTAGTACTATTGTGCAGCTCAGAGCAGCCCAGCCAAATGGAGTGAAATGATGCACAAACCAGACCAGTATAACCACCCAAATGGAGTACAATGATGCACAGACCAGACCAGTATAACCACCCAAAAGGAATGAAATGCACAAACCAGACCACTATAACCACCACATGGAGTGCAATGATGCACAAACCCAGACCAGTATAACCACCCAAAAGGAATGAAATGATGCACAAACCAGACCAGTATAACCACCCAAATGGAGTGCAATGATGCACAAACCAGACCAATATAACCACACAAATGGAGTGCAATGATGCACAAATCAGACCAGTATAACCATCCAAATGGAGTGCAATGATGCACAAACCAGACCAATATAACCACCCAAAAGGAATGAAATGCACAAACCAGACCAGTATAACCACCCAAATGGAGTGCAATGATGCACAAACCAGACCAGTATAACCACCAAAAAGGAATGAAATGCATAAACCAGACCAATATAACTAACCAAAAGGAATAAAATGATGCACAAACCAGACCAGTATAACCACCCAAAAGGAATGAAATGATGCACAAACCAGACCAGCATATCCACCAAAATGGAGTAAAATGATGCACAAACCAGACCAGTATAACCACACAAAAGGAATGAAATGCACAAACCAGACTAGTATAACCACCCAGATGGAGTGCAATGATGCACAAACCAGCCCAATATAACCACTCAAATGGAGTGCAATGATACACAAACTAGACCAGTATAACCACCCAAAAGGAGCGCGATGATGCACAAACCAAACCAATATAACCACCCAAAAGGAGTGCAATGATGCACAAAGCAGACCAGTATAACTACCCAAAAGGAATGAAATGATGCACAAACCAGACCAGTATAACCACCTAAAAGGTATTAAATGATGCACAAACCAGACCAGTATAACCACCCAAAAGGAATAAAATGCATAAACCAGACCAGTATAATCAGGCAAAAGGAGTGAAATACATAAACCAGACCAGTATAACTAACCAAAAGGAATGAAATGATGTACAAACCAGACCAGTATAACCACCCAAAAGGAATGAAATGATGCACAAACCAAACCAGTATAACCACAAAAATGGAGTAAAATGATGCACAAACAAGACTAGTATAACCACCCAAAAGGAATGAAATGCACAAACCAGACCAGTATAACCACCCAGATGGAGTGCAATGATGCACAAACCAGACCAATATAACCACCCAAAAGGAGTGCAATGATGCACAAAGCAGACCAGTATAACTACCCAAAAGGAATGAAATGATGTACAAACCAGGCCAGTATAACAATCTAAAAGGAATGAAATGATGCACAAACCAGACCAGTATAACCCCCCAAAAGGAGCGCAATGATGCACAAACCAGACCAGTATAACCACCCAAAAGGAATGAAATGCACAAACTAGACCAGTAGAACCACCTAAAAGGAATGAAATGATGCACAAACCAGGCCAGTATAACCACCCAAAAGGAGCACAATGATGCACAAACCAGACCAGTATAACCACCCAAAAGGAATGAAATGCACAAACTAGACCAGTATAATCACCCAAATGGAGTGCAATTATGCACAAACTAGACCAGTATAACCATCCAAAAGGGAGCGCAATGATGCACAAACCAGACCAATATAACCACCCAAAAGGAGTGCAATGATGCACAAAGCAGACAAGTATAACTACCCAAAAGGAATGAAATGATGCACAAACCAGACCAGTATAACCACCTAAAAGGAATGAAATGATGCACAAATCAGACCAGTATAACAACCCAAAAGGAGCGCAATAATGCTCAAACCAGACCAGTATAACCACCCAAAAGGAATGAAATGCATAAACCAGACCAGTATAACCACCCAAAAGGAGTGAAATTCATAAATCAGACCAGTATAACCACCCAAAACGAATGAAATGATGCACAAACCAGACCAGTATAACCACCCAAAAGGAATGAAATGATGCACAAACCAGACCAGTATAACCACCAAAATGGAGTAAAATGATGCACAAACCAGACCAGTATAACCACCCAGATGGAGTGCAATGATGCACAAACCAGACCAATATAACCACCCAAAAGGAATGAAATGGTGCACAAACCAGACCAGTGTGTGTGTGTCTTTCGGCTTTTCCCAGTTAGGGGTCGCCACAGCAGAACTCTAGTCCACTACTGATTGGCAGTTGATTTTTACATACCGGCTTGCCAGGCCTGATGCACAACCTTCAACAAAGGTACGCCCATTCAAGCATGTCTCCAAGCAGAAGACGGTCTAGCTGAGAATCGAACCGGACAGCGACTTACTGTGAGGCGACAATGCTACCGCAGCGCCACCACTGCGGGTACAAACCAGACCAGTATAACCAATCAAAGGGAGCACAGTGATGCACAAACCAGACCAATATAACCACCTAAAAGGAATGAAATGCACAAACCAGATCAGTATAATCACCCAAATGGAGTGCAATGATGCACAAACCAGACCAGTATAACCACCCAAATGGAGTGCAATAATGCACAAACCAGACCAATATAACCACCCAAAAGGAATGAAATGATGCACAAACCAGACCAGTATAACCATCAAAATGGAGTAAAATGATGCACAAACAAGACTAGTATAACCACCCAAAAGGAATGAAATGCGCAAACCAGACCAGTATAACCACCCAGATGGAGTGCAATGATGCACAAACCAGACCAATATAACCACCCAAAAGGAGTGCAATGATGCACAAAGCAGACCAGTATAACTACCCAAAAAAAATGAAATGATGCACAAACCAGGCCAGTATAACCACCTAAAAGGAATGAAATGATGTACAAACCAGACCAGTATAACCACCCAAAAGGAGCACAATGATGCACAAACCAGACCAGTATAACCACCCAAAAGGAATGAAATGCATAAACTAGACCAGTATAACCACCCAAAAGGAGTGAAATTCATAAACCAGACCAGTATAACCACTCAAAATGAATGAAATGATGCACAAACCAGACCAGTATAACCACCCAAAAGGAATGAAATGATGCACAAATCAGACCAGTATAACCACCAAAATGGAGTAAAATGATGCACAAACCAGACCAGTATAACCACCCAGATGGAGTGCAATGATGCACAAACCAGACTAATATAACCACTCAAATGGAGTAAAATGATGCGCAAACTAGACCAGTATAACCACCCAAAAGGAGCGCAATGATGCACAAACAAGACCAATATAACCACCCAAAAGGAATGAAATGATGCACAAACCAGACCTGTGTGTGTGTCTTTCGGCTTTTCCCGGTTAGGGGTCACCACAGTGGAACTCTGGTCCGCTAATGATTGGCAGTTGATTTTTACGTACCAGCTTGCCAGGCCTGATGCACAACCTTCAACAAAGGTACGCCCATTCACGCATGTCTCCACGCAGAAGACGCTCTAGCTAAGAATCGAACCGAACAGCGTCTTACTGTGAGGTGACAATGCTACCGCAGCACCACCACCGTGGGTACAAACCAGACCAGTATAACCACTCAAAAGGAGCACAATGATGCACAAACCAGACCAATATAACCACCCAAAAGGAATAAAATGCACAAACCAGACCAGTATAATCACCCAAATGGAGTGCAATGATGCACAAACCAGACCAGTATAACCACCCAAATGGAGTGCAATAATGCACAAACCAGACCAATATAACCACCCAAAAGGAGTGAAATGCATAAACCAGACCAGTATAACTAACCAAAAGGAATGACATGATGCACAAACTAGACCAGTAAAACCACCCAAAAGGAATGAAATGATGCACAAACCAGACCAGTATAACCACCAAAATGAAGTAAAATGATGAACAAACCAGACCAGTATAACCACCCAAAGGGAATGAAATGCACAAACCAGACCAGTATAACCACCCAGCTGGAGTGCAATGATGCACAAACCAGACCAATATAACCACTCATATGGAGTGCAATGATTCACAAACTAGACAAGTATGACCACCCAAAAGGAGTGCAATGATGCACAAACCTGACCAATATAACCACCCAAAAGGAGCACAATGATGCACAAACCAGACCAATATAACCACCCAAAAGGAGTGCAATGATGCACAAACCAGACCAGTATAACCACCCAAAAGGAATGAAATGATGCACAAACCAGACCAGTATTATCACCCAAAAGGAGTGCAATGATGCACAAACCAGACCAGTATAACCATCGAAATGGAGTGCAATGATGCACAAACCAGACCAATATAACCACCCAAATGGAGTGCAATGATGCTCAAAGTAGACAAATAAAACAACCCAAAAGGAGCACAAGGATGCACAAACCAGACCAGTATAACCACCCAAAAGGAATGAAATGCACAAATCAGACCTGTATAACCACCCAAATGGAGTGCAATGATGCACAAACCAGACCAGTAAAACCACCAAAAAGGAATGAAATGCATAAACCAGACCAGTATAACCACCCAAAAGGAGTGAAATTCATAAACCAGACCAGTATAACTAACCAAAAGGAATGAAATGATGCACAAACCAGCCCAGTATAACCACCCAAAAGGAATGAAATGATGCACAAACCAGACCAGTATAACCACCAAAATGGAGTAAAATGATGCACAAACCAGACCAGTATAACCACCCAAAAGGAGTGAAATGCATAAACCAGACCAGTATAACTAACCAAAAGGAATGAAATGATGCATAAACCAGACCAGTATAACCACCCAAAAGGAATGAAATGATGCACAAACCAGACCAGTATAACCACCAAAATGGAGTGAAATGATGCACAAACCAGACCAGTATAACCACCCAAAAGGAGTGAAATGCATAAACCAGACCAGTATAACTAACCAAAAGGAATGAAATGATGCACAAACCAGACCAGTATAACCACCCAAAAGGAATGAAATGATGCACAAACCAGACCAGTATAACCACCAAAATGGAGTGAAATCATGCATAAACCAGACCAGTATAGCCACCAAAATGGAGTGAAATGATGCACAAACCAGACCAGTATAACCAACCAAAAGGAATGAAATGCACAAACAAACCAGACCAGTATAACCACCCAAATGGAGTGCAATGATGCACAAACTAGACCAGTATAACCACCCAAAAGAAGCACAATGATGCACAAACCAGACCAATATAACCACCCAAAAGGAGAGCAATGGTGCACAAACCAGACCAGTATAACCACCCAAAAGGAATGAAATGATGCACAAACCAGACCAGTATAACCACCCAAAAGGAGCGCAATGATGCACAAACCAGACCAGTATAACCACCCAAAAGAAGCGCAATGATGCATAAAGCAGACCATATAACCACCCAAAAGGAGCGCAATGGTGCACAAAGTAGACCAATATAACCACCCAAAAAGAGCACAATGGTGCACAAAGTAGACCAATATAACCACCCAAAAGGAGCGCAATGGTGCAAAAAGCAGAACAATGTAAATCTACAGAAAAAAAAAACTAACAGCCATTATGAAAACCATGTGGTTCATTGCTTTACTGGCAAGGCATCATATATTCCCCTTGAAGAAGATAAGCAACACAAAGCCTGGACTTTCTACTTTATCTTAATTTATACATTATTTACATTTTTAAATAATATTTCATTTTTTAGATGTACACTAGGGCTGGTAAATACTATAACTAGCACATATTTTGGGCTGCAGCTTACTGTTAGAATATCTGGAATTAAATATTTTTTTAATATATTAGTACACGGATAAATGGAAAAAAGACTTGGGTGGAAAAGTTTGGAAAACATACTGTATCTGTGCATTTCTGGAAGGTTTTTAACAAACAAGCAAAATATATTTTGAGAAAATGAGTGGGAGAGGGTTTACTGAGAGGAAAATTATATTTACTTAAGAAATAAGATGCTGTAACAGACAAAAATAGTTTTACATTAAGGAGTGCATGGAATCCATTGGGTATTAGGAAGATGTATGGAGGAAAACAGAAGCCCAAAAGCAGACATACAGATTCAGAGTAAGAATTAAAGATCAAAACGAGGATAATAAGGAAATGTGTAAGTTGTACCAAAAGTAGGGATTAAAGATCAAAAAGAGAGTAATAAATAAAGCCGTTTTTGTAACAAAAGTAAAGATTAAAGTAAGTGGGTAGTAAGGAAAGTTGTTTTGTAACAAAGTATACAGTAAAGACATATTGCTTTAAAAGTACAATTGTCCAACAACTGAAAGTATTGTTATTAATGGAAGATTTGGAGCAACACTTATCCAAATTGTCAGTCATTTTCTTCATATAAGAGAGCAAAAAGCTTGAAGAATATATTATGAGAAATAAATTTTATAGCCCTACCCACTGAGCACTGGGGTATTTCTTGCTGTAGTAGGTGGAATGCATGTTTCTATGTTTTATGTACGAGCATGTAATAATGTTTATTATGCCAACATATTACATGACAATGGTAGTTAGGACACCAAAGGACAAAATACAGGAAGATGTTAGAGCTTTTAAAAAACAAAATTTGACTGAAAGTGCTGCACATTTTAAGCATAATGTATATGTTTATATCAGGTAAAGTAGGATAAAATGGAAGGTATAAAACAAAAGAAACTAATATCTAGAAGCACAGAAAATATGTGCTTTACATTCTATTACTTCAGTAGGTTTAAACAATGAGAGAACATACATGCACCACTTTAAATGTTAAATAGTGTTACTGACTATGTGAATGCACAAGGTCATACCTCCAAACCTCTACATGCAAGAAATCTAGACAAAACTAAAAATAATGAGGGGGCAAAGACCCAAAATCAGAGACAATTTTTAAATATTGCTCTTATAAACTTCAAAAGTTACTGGAATAATAGTTTTTATATCAACATACATTTTTTGAAGGATGTAAAGTCTGAAACAAATATATGTCATGACTCAATGACATCAGTTCTTTACGATCTGCCTAGAAAAACACAAAAATTTTTTGAGTAGCAGACTGAAAATATGAGAAAAAAATGGACATTCTGCAAAAGTCTGGACAGTTGAGAGGTATGCAAAAGGTATAAAAACACAGATGGATATAATAAACTTTAGGCTATAAATGTAAAACTAAGTGTTAAGCTTAAAATGCGTCTATTATTTACAACTGTTCTTCGTGATTTTTTTGTCATGTTAAAGGTTTGTTTGGTTCACGTGATGCAGAAGTAATTGTTTCTTTCTCCATCAGATTTTTGCAATGTTGTGGTGCCTTTAGACATCATATTTATCAAAGTTTGCAATGTTGTATAGTTTAAACATCCTAAGATTCAGTACTTTTATCCTTCCATATGTAACATATATCCTTTCACCACTTATATTTCGTAATCTTTCCTTTACAATCCTAGCAACTGTAGCTAAAAGAAAGAAATACAGTAAAAATGGTAAATAAGGCATCAAATCAGAACCCATGAAATGTAATCTTGTTGGTCCAAAGAAATGAGAAGTAACCCAACAAATTTGCACAAATAAGATTGCTTATTCACAAAGGACAAGCTCTCCCAACATATCCTATCTGGGGCCTTCAACCCCTACATTCCATTATTTAAATATACTAAGCACAGTGCTAATATTAATACCCATTTACTGTGATAAATTCCCATTTGCAGTCACTATTTCATATCTTAAACAAGGCTTATTTTGTGCATTCTGCAATTCCTTAACTTCAGCATAAATAAATTGCAGATAATTTCGTCTGTATGCCTTTAGAACCATATTCTCTAGCAACATCTAACTATGATGACCAAAGGACTTATTTGCTGCATCCTTGGAGATATATATACAGGAAATGGGAGGTTGATATCTTTCTTTTCACAACCAGAAGATGGAAACTGTCCTTGCTCTTCAAACTATTTCTATCAGTGTGCTGTTTACACACATTTCTGAACCAGCACTAATATTCTCTTTTGTATCATCACGGAATCTTAAAACACAACTTCATTTACTGTTAAGTGAAGGTAAATCTTAAAATGGTATTTCCTGTACCGAATAGCTGTACTGTCACCATGCATGTATTAACATTCCCAGACCACATCAAAAATATGTAACACGTGATATATTACAATATGGTAAATCTCCTGCCTGTAAACCAAGATATTTATATGTATATATATATATATATATATATATATATATATATATATATATATATATATATATATACACAGTGGATATAAAAAGTGTACACAACCCTGTTAAAATGCCAGGTTTTTGTGATATAAAAAAATGAGACCACAATAAATCATTTCAAAACTTTTCCCACCTTTAATGTGGCCTATAACCTGTACAATTCAATTGAAAAACAAACAAATAAAACTGTTTTTAACACTTGAAAGCCCTTCATTGTTCGGAATGACCGTAAAGAGAGAAGTGACGTTGAAGATCACTAAATACAAAGTTCTTGTTTCTTATATACATTCATAGACAAGAACAAATCATTCAAAAAATGTTGAGTGTCTCTTAAAATGTGTAGACATGAAATCAAAACAGGTTTAATTTGTTTCTCTATGAAAATAGATAAAATATTGCCAACTCAAGATGTCCCATGCTGATAGACTCCTACCCAAGAAGACTGAATGCTGTTATTAAATCAAAAGGTGCTTCAACAAAGTATTAGTTTAAGGGTGTGCACACTTATGCAACCAGCTTATTGTACATTTTTTATTTTTATATTTTTTCCCCTAACAGATTTGTTTATTTTTCAATTGAATTGTACATGTTATAGGTCACTTTCAAGATGGGAAAAGTTTTGAAATGATTTATTGTGGTCTCATTTTTTTATATCACAAAAACCTGGCATTTTAACAGGGGTGTGAACACTTTTTATGTGTGTGTGTGTGTGTGTGTGTGTGTATGTATGTATATATATATATATATATATATATATATATATATATATATATATATATATATGGATTCACTTCATAACATTGAAATATCAAAATACTGAAACTTAAAACACTGAAACCAAAATACTGAAAGCTCAAAATACTGAATACTCAAAATACTGAAACTCAAAATACTGAAAACACATATTATGGGTAAACTCAGCTTAAACGACATAAATCATAACAATTTCTACCAATATATGCAGGGGCAAGCCCCTGCACCCCATGTGGGCTGCACCCACCCCTGCTAATTAAATATATCAACTCCAAGATTGCACATAGTGTAGTTAAGTGTAATCTTGGACTAGATATATATAATTAGCAGGGGTGTGGCACAGCCCCCATGGTGCAGGGGATTGCCCCTGCATATATTTGGTAGAAATTGTTATGATTTATGTTTAAGCTGAGTTTACGCATATGTGTTTTCAGTATTTTGAGTTTCAGTATTTTGAGCTTTCAGTATTTTGGTCTTCAGTATTATGAAGTTTTGTCATTTTCAGTATTTTGAAGTTTCAGTGTTATGAAGTGAATCCATATATATATATATATATATATATATATATATATATATATATATATATTCATTCACTTTAGAAGCTCGAAATACTGAAATGTTGAATTTCAGTATTTCAAACCCATAAAGTGAAATCCTGAAAAGAGAGAAAGCTCAGAAGTGCTAAATTCCAGAGGTTTTGAATTTCATGCTTCTAAGGTTCTGCTGTGGTTACAGATTTAAGTAAGTGTGTGTGTTAAGGGTTTGGGCTAGGGGCTGTGATGTGTGTTAGTGTGTTTTGTTGCTGTGATGTGTGTGTGTGAGCAGAATGCATCTTGTGTGGTGGTGGTGTGTCTGTGTGTGTGTTTGTGTGTAGTGCGACCTCAGAGTTAGAATATTTAAGTGGGGGGGTATGTAGGAGAGAGCTTATGTTTGTATGTGGGGAGGATGGTGTGTGTGTGTGTGTGTGTGTGTGTGTGTGTGTGTGTGTGTGTGTGTGTGTGTATGTGTGCAGTAGTAGCGTGAAATTCAAAATCTCCGGTGTGCGAGATTTTGAATTTCGCGCTTCTGAGTTTTCTATACTTTAAAGATTCGACTTTATGGGTTTGAAATACTGAAATTCGACATTTCAGTATTTCGAGCTTCTAAAGTGAATATATATATATCTATATATATATATATATATATATATATTGTCCACAAGATGCATGTTGCAGAATACCAAAGGTTAAACCTCATTGGCCAAATGTTTAATAACAGAATACAGGCCCTAACAAGGTCAAATCATGCTGCTGTAAAGCTTCTTGCCAGCTCTGTAATCATTTTAAATTATTGGACCACACACACACACACACACACACACACACACACACACACACACACACACACACACGTGCAGATTTCCATTCAGGCACAAAACTAAAAACAAGGAAATTAAGTACTTTTTATTCTAAAAATGCCAGTAAATAAACAAACAGATTTTTTTTTTGTATTTAATAACCTGCAGGGTGAGCATTATAGGAAAATAATGACCTTCAGGTTGGGGAGACCCTGCGTCTGTTATATTGGGATTCACAGTGACCCTGGGTAGTCAATTATTTCCCTATAATGCCCACCCAGTCAGGTAGTATTGATTACTTCTGCTGTATAACCCTTACTCTACTGGTAAATATTACGATTACACAGAAATCTGTTCACTTTTATTGCCATTTCAGTAAACAATAAAATAGTTCTCATTTCCCTACAAATGCTTACTTCAGATATTTCATCCTGTGTCAACAACCAGTTTGCAGCCAAAATACTTCCCACAAGATGAATAACCAAACACAAGAAACTGATTAAATGTAACCACTGGCAAGTTTGGTTAATCCTGCTTCATTTCATTTCTGGGCTGCAGAACCTCAGGCTGTTTATTGAGCTTGTATTCTTTCTATATTTTCATGAGTATTTCCTCCTGTTA
This sequence comes from Protopterus annectens, assembly GCF_019279795.1. NCBI lineage: Eukaryota > Metazoa > Chordata > Ceratodontiformes > Protopteridae > Protopterus > Protopterus annectens. The sequence continues at coordinate 1,676,738,595 of NC_056725.1, read as the reverse complement.
ATCTAGTTTCTCCACAAACACATGTCGACGCTTAACTGGTTACTCTAATATTTTCCCTAGGCTTTTTAGTGTAAAGTTTGTATCTCCTCAGTAAAGCAATGATTGACTCTGAGATTACTTCAGTAAAGAAAATCAAATAAATAAATTAATACAACACATTCCAAAATTAAAAACAAACAGGGAATGTGTATTTTTTCTCTTAGCACTTATATTTTCTCTCAAATGTAATCTAGTCAATACAAAAAGATCCAGAATCAAACTGCCAAGCTTGCTCAGTCATTTTTGCTCTCATACCATTTGCTTAAACATACTACCTCCATGTCATACAACTACGTGGAAAAAGAAAAGCTACTGCAAGAGTGAAAATGACATTTGCGTAAAATGCGATCTTGTGGTCGTTGCATTTAACATGAACTACAGTCAAGTCGTGGAAACATAACTTTAAGGAAAAGGAAACAAGGAGTGAATGGTCAATCATTTACCTGTCAACCACATGCTTGACTTACCTCTTCAGCTCCCTATTTTGTTCTGGTATTCAGATTCCAACATATTTCCTGTCCACACATCTTTGGATGCAGAAGTCACAATATTTAAGATGCCATATGAGATTGTAAATGATGAATTTTGGCACAAAGGCTTAAGTTCATATACTTCTACCAAGCTTCTTCCTGCAGTCCTTTGACATCACTGATCTCCAACCAATCTCTTATATGTAAGTCTGAGCCAAATACCGTGTAAGTCACTTAACCAGACATCCATAGAAAAAAGGATTTGTGTGGAGTATGTACAGAGCATGCAATGACTAATTCTAGATGGAATATTATGTTTCAGGCCTTTCTGAAATACTTAAAAAAGTCTCTGGTTCAAGGTGGTTTTGCCCTTCCACATCACTGCTAGTTCTATATTTCATCTAGAAGAGTCACAACTATTAAACCACACCATGTCTGCTTCTTCCACTGCGTATCTTGCAGTTTGGATTTTCCAGACAACTGAAATTATTTTAGGTGTTTAAACTTTTGATGTCCACAATATAATATTATTCTGCTGCCAAGATCTACAAGATTTAAAGAATATCCACATTTACATCGACCAAAGGGAGAAGAAAGAAAAAAAAACAATAATCGTCAGTGAAACTGATGTAAAAATCAGGCTCTGAAAATAATACTGTGAAAGACTGAAACAGATTTGTACTGTGGAACAAACTGCAAATGAAGGCAGAAAAGGGTCTGCACTCCTCTGTTTCTGAGGAACTGAAACCTACAGTTAAATGAAATCCCTTGTGTCCTACAAAATGTAATAAAAGGGCAAATCAGCTACATTACTGCTCCATGAAAGGAGATTCTCTGAGCCTCAACTCTGCAAGATTGAATTCTCCAACAATGCTGGTCTGAAAAGCATTCTCAGGGAATTGTGCAGGCACTGAGTGCCATTTCTGGCCATTTGCCCCTTTCTTCCTGCAGTGAAAATGTGGAGTTGATTATATTAGTCAGGGGGGTTGGGGACTACACCGTTCTTTACACTGAGAATGTAGGAGCACTGAAAACAGTACTTTTAGGAAGTTATTTTCAGTGGGTTGTCTTTTAGGGAGTAGAGGCTCTCGAGAGATTGTGATTCATCCACTCATAGTAGAAGCCATTAAAACACCTTTATGCATCTGCTAAGTTTATTACAAAACAATTTTCTTCCTAAACTTACTGAAACACTAAATAGACATAAAATTGAGTTTTGTACAAGAAACATTTCGAAATCAATAATTTAGTTATGTGGTTAAGCTATGAAAACAGTCATAGACTATAACTATGGAAAGTAATATTACAGTGGTTGCTGTTATACAAGACTGCATGCGAAATAACTGATGCAAGTATACTAAACAAACAGGTAACTTGCAAGTGCCTTACATATTGCTTTAGCATCACAGTCGTTAATGACCTGAGACCTACTTCCCTGGACTATATGAAGAGAGACATTTTTGTTCTCAGTATGTGTCCCAGGGTGGTATACCATATGTGCCTTGCATTAAGCAGCATTCTACTCACCAGGGATGATGCAACAGGACAAACAAAAGATGATTGACTTCAATAACTGTCTTAGTTTCTGATGTCTTTCCAGAGAGATTCAATATTTGTTAGCATGGGCAGACATGGTTAACAAACCACATTACTTTGCAAAAGATGGTCTGCACTTGTGTCCCCTAAGCTTCCTAGTAATGGCTAAAACTTTATCTACCCCCTTAGAACCATTTTAAGACAATGCCAAATTGATAAACCTACTGACATAGCAAATAGAACCTGAAGAAAGCTAAAGGTGTTACTGCTCAGTACTAGAAGCCTAAACAAGAAACTCCACACCCTACAAGCTCTCCCCGTTTTGGAGAACATAGACATCTGTGCTGTTACTGATACATAGTTTACATCTGCAGAAAGTACTCTGGTAGTGCAAGACTTCAGTGTCTTCCACACATTTAGGCCATCAGCTGTACAGACAGGGAGAAAAGATGGAGGAGTCTCAATCTATTAGCAACAAGTATAACTCTATGCTGACTACACAATATAATGCCCTTGAGTTTATCCACATGCAATTCACCATAGACAAAGTACCATATCATATCCTAGCAATCTACAGGTCACCTTCGATGTCCCTAGAATCCCATAGCTCATACCTAGACCTACTGGAGGTGCTCACCATTAAACCAAATACCTTATTCATGAGAGACTTTAACTAGCTCTTTATAGACTGGGAAATATACATTGCCTCATACTCACAGGCACAATTATTCTTGGACTTTATTAACACAAATACCCCTAACCAGATAGTGTGCACACCCACCAGGGGTTCAAACACAGTGGATCTGGTACACACTAATATTGGAGGCACTGCACCTCCCCCTGGTGTCATGTCTTCACTGGTGAGGTCAGACCACAAAGCTGTCTCCTTTGAAATAAAAATCAGTTCAGTAGCCCCAGCAAACCCTGTAACAGGACATATTCCAAAACAAATTAAATCCTATTAAGCCAAAGTTTGTCAAAATTCAATGCCCCTCCCAACCCTGAGTTCAGAGCAACCTATGCGGAACTGCTCAAAGAGACCCTGTACAACCATGTAAATGGCTATATAAAGGCTACTGTGCCTACTAGAAGTAAACACAAAACAAACTCTAAAAGCAAACCACACTGGTGGAATTCTAACTTAAATAGGTATAACAAAAGGAAAAAAAAGTCAAGGCTAAAATCAGGAAGACCAGCTCCTACAATGATAAGAACTCTGTAGTTAAATTAAACAGGAAACTAAGAGAACTAATTAAGTCTAACAAGCGCAATTACGAGATCAAGACAACTTCACAGGCTAAGGACAACCACTAGGCCTTCTACAGCTATCTATGAAACCACAAAGGCAGCATACATCAGTGTGCCACACTGTGGTCAGTGGTGCCACATTCACTGAGCTGAACGACACAGCGAATTTACTGACTGACAAATTCAGATCCAACTTCACCCCCAACTCCCACCTTCCTCCCTCCAGGTGCTCACTAAGGCCAAAAACTCAGCCTCAGTGTGCCCCAAAAATATCCTAAAATGACTCCTAAATAACTTGAAACATAACCTATCAGGGCCACTTTCATCATTTTTCAACTACAGCCTCCACACAGGAGGAGTTATCCCTCTTCACTAGGGTGGACCATCAACTGACCCCAGAAACTGCAGTCTGTTAGTCTTATTAGTCTAATATGCAAAACCATAGAACAAATTACCATGGAAATGATCAGCAAAGACATAGGCAACCTTCAGGCATTGAACCCAACCCAATCTGGCTTTGTCAAGGGAAGGTCATGTCTACTAAATCTGGAAAACTGCTTTGAGAAGGTAACCAAGGCAATGTATGAGGGGAAAATGGTGCATACCACCTACCTGGCCCTGGCTAAGGTGTTCAATACAATACACCACTTGGCTATAGTTGACAAACTCACTAAAATGGGCAAAACCCCCTACATAACTCACTGGAGTGCCAGATGGCTCAGAAGACAGGACCCAAGAGGTTAGGATTGGGGATTCCACCTCCACTAAAAGACTAGTCACCAGAGTGGGACCATTTCTATTTGATGTCTATGTCTCAGATGGTAAGGCTAATGCCAAGGGCCTTTGGCTAACTAAGTCTGGAAATGACAAGAGAGACACAGACAAATGAATGGTGCCAAAGGCATGAACTAAAATGATATGGCAAGAAATGCATTATAGTGCCTTTTGGGAAAACTGCTACCCAGGCTAATTACACCATTGATAACACACCTCTAGTTGACCTAGTAGTCACGGATCTGGGAACATATGAGGACAGTAATCTGGCCTTTGAGCAACATGTGGCCAAGATAGTTAGAAAATCATTCTCATCACCCAACTTATAAATAAGGGCACGGCATCCAGGTCCAAGGAAGTCATAGTGCCACATTATTCAGCCTTTATAAAATTCATCATTGAGTATAATGCCCCCTCTGGCAAGTACCTGACCAGACATATGCAATATTTGGAAAGTTCATACAGGTTTCTTACCAGGATAAAACAGGTTATAAACACATTGTCCTTTATGGATCGCCCTAAAGCTCTATCTCTATTCTCTATCTTCTACTGAGAAGCGATCTATGACTGGCATATAAGGCATCTTCGGCTCTAGCTCCGATGAAACTTTTGCACATCCACAAAATGTACAGCATCAGAACCACGAGATCCAAGGATTTAAATTTTTCTTATGGCATAAATAAGGCATGCTGGTGATACAGATATGTGTCTCAGAGGATCTCCTTGCTCTGGAACATGCTCCCCATCCATAAGAAGCAGAGTCCAAGCATAACCTTGACCATTAAATCAGAAACTGGAAATTCACCTCTGGTCTGGCCCCATGTCTCTGATAGACAGAGGCAGATGGTAATGCTCAAACTAACATACCCTCACCACATAACCTCTGGAAACATCCTAACTAACATACCCGACCTAATAAACACCCATGATACATAGGGACAGACTTGGCTTGGATTGCATGGCTAGGCTTATAAAGGCCCAGGTGGTCATCAGACTAGTATACACCTATGAACTTATGAACAATCAGTAAATAGAAACAAATAATATTTGCAAGTTGCACATTTACTAGCAGCATAGGACATAGTAAAAGGGCATGGTCTCCAAAGCAAATCTTTGAACTCTTAGCTCAAGAATCAGGAAAAAGTCAACCATTATTGGGGGCAAAGGCCCAAACGCAGGGACATATATTAAATATTTCATTGAGAAAGTTGCTAGAATAACAGGTTTTGCTTTAGTATGCATTTTCTTGAATGCTATAAAGTCTAAAATTCAAATGTTTATCATTATTTTGTGAATGTAGTCCTCAAAATTTCCAGAAAAGCACAAATTTTAATGAGCAGCAGACAAAAAAAAATTAAGCAAAATCAGGAAAATTCTGTGAAATCAGGAACAGTCAAAATCTATGCCTCAAAGTACAAAATGTGGCAAAGCTAATCCATATTACAGGTGTTCTAGTACAAAGCAAATCACTTATCGGTATAAGTGTAAGCAAGAAAATACTACATCTGCTAGGAGCAAAACAAGAGTTGTTAAAATAGCAATAATAATACTAATAATAATAAATTTCTGTAAGAAAACCTGTGCTGGAGGAACTGGAAACAGCTTAGTACTGACTATTTACATTTTTGCTGGAGAAACATTTAGAGCATAAAATTCAACCACTGTCTTTTCATTGCATACAAAGCTTGAGTCGCTAAAAGTTAATTGTGTGCTAGTACAAATGAAGACAGAAGGCAAGGTTGTAAATTTTAAGGTTGATAGTAAAAGCAGTTTAACCAGAATAAACAGAAATTCAGAGAAATCTGTAACATTTCTGCAGCCAACGTTAATGAAAATTTGAACGGAACATTTGGAAACATTAAGAGTTGCTGATGTGAAGTCTGATTATAAGAAACAAATGGAAACTCTAAATTTGATAATATTTAAAGGCACTGGCCAAAGTTTGCCAAGATGAAGTTGGCTGAACAAAATTCATTTAAACTTGGTAAAAAGGAGTTCTCACATTTAGAAGATGAGCAGTGCTTATTAAACACAAAGTCGATTTAAAGAAGAAATTGGTACGTTAAAGGGAATCACAGCCAGTATTTACATTTAATAGATGCCAAACCTAGAATTTTCAGACAAAGAGTAATGCTTTATACTATGTGAACTAAGACAGAAGAAAAAATAAACAGAGTGTTAAAAGGAAACAAAAAATACATGTTTTAACATATTCAGAAATGATTACTCTTCTGTACATTTATTGAAATGTTATACAACTATTATAACTTGTGGAAGCCATAGGTTAAATGTTAACTGAGTTGTATCATTGGGATAAACACTTTTGCCTCAGTGGTGTTAGACTGCAGTCAAATGCATTATACATTAAATCTGAGACATGCTTACCAACACGTTTTTTGAATATTAAATTTATGAAATAGTTAACCACTGTATACTAAAGATATTACTTCAGGTTTACCCACTTAAAAATAAAGAACAATGGCTTCCGTTAGATATTCTTTAGTTTGTTCACATCTATCTAATGTAATGGTCTCTAGAAGTGACCACTCTAATTTAAGTAGGCCCATAAGTTCAATTGCCTAGCACAAGGCCTATTAGCGTTCTTTATGTTGATGTTTTTTACTTCTAATAGACATATCAATTTTTTTTTGAAGGAATCAAATGAATGGCATTTAATTGTAAGAAGCAGCTTATTCCATAATCTTGGAAGGTGTTGTCTAATGTATCCATCACATTTGTATGTATTTTTTTCTCTCTGTTTTGCATTGGGTTCTCTTGAGTTGGTGTCACCCACTGTTGATTTTTGAAAAATTAAATTGAGCTGCTTACTGTGATGGATTTGAAGTCTTCTTAAGACACTCAGTCTTGCTGGCTGGATTCTGCTAAAATTCAAAGTCTGGTTATACTTGCATTCACAGTCTGTTGGAGCACACTCTACAACTTTCAGATACAGACTTCCAAATAAAAGTGGATCAGATGTTGCCTTATAAAGGAGGCAGAAGTCAACTCTTGGAAACCAATAAGAAACAAAATAAGACTGACATTAAAGTCTTTCTGAATATTTCAACTTTCCTAGCCTTACAGTTCCCCTACAAGGAGCTCTTGAACCTTACCAAATTCATTCAGGTGTAGAGTTCAAAGGTTCCAAAATGCAGAACTAAATATATTTATTTATTTGTAGATGTTTACCAGGGTAAACACTGATTACAATGATCAACTGCAGACTCAGCATGAGTTACAAGAAAGAATAACAGGATACATGAATTAGTCCAAAAAATTAAAGCACCAAACCACGAAAAACACAAATCAAGGCAGAAACCAGGAACCATCACGAAATGTAATCCAAATTTATTCCAACGACATACAGATCCACCATCGACTTCAATAACAATAAAAACAGACAGCACAATTTAAAGTTGAGCGCGCTTTCTCCTTGTTACAATAACAAAGCTTCTTCAGAACTAAAACTCTCCAACATTTCCTCTTATATATTAAAAGCAATCAATATGTTAATTGCATCTAATTAAATTTGCTATTCGTCTTAAAGTAATACATTGCCATACAAGCTTTAATGCTGTTGCAGAAAAATGTATTGCATGCAAAAAATATATATATTTGCAGTTGTATACACGAATATACAAGTTAAAAAGTTTTTCTAATCTAAAAATAAAAAATTTATGTATATATATATATATATATATATATATATATATATATATATATATATATATATATATATATATATACACTTTGATCCCCACGCGTTGTGTGAACACCTCTAAGTGTAAACTAGTTCATGTAAACATTTCCCCTGAGTAATGCCTATTCCTAAATAATCAGCCTAACTGTACTATTAAAATTGCTAGTGTCGTAATTAAAAAATGTACAATTGCATAACCTACACAGTAAGTATTAAACCAAGACATGCGAAAACAGTCAAATATATGTCTATCTTACATAGAATTTAAACCAAATTTAAATAAAAATTCATAAGGGAACGTATCTAAAACTATTTATAACTTAGCCTGTCTTAATCTCAGCACACCCTGTATGCTAATGCTATCATTCAGTCCAGGGGGTCTACTGGCATCCAATTTGAGTTGCCAAAATAACTCCCTGTATTCAACCCTGCATTCCCAGTTACCCCCCCCCTGGGATCCATCACTACCTGCTCAATGACCGCAAATTTAATATTCATATTTTTGCATGTCAATGAGTGTTTGTAGAATGCATTAGACTCTTTTCCTTTTTTTTGTTTCATATGAGTGTTCGTAAATTCTTTTTCTTAGGGTACGTGTAGATTTACCTATATAAAAACTGTTACAAACCGTGCATGTTCCAATATATACAATACCTTTTGTACCACAATTGTAATGTCTGGATAGAACCAACTTGTACTTTCTAGATGGAATGTAAATGTCTTGTTGATCTAAAATGTGTTCACATTGTCGACAGGACCCACATTTGTATGTACCTTTCTTACTATTAGAATTCCATGTCTTATACAATTCATTTGTCTCAAATAAATCTTTTAAATTCTTTCCTCTTTTTCTAATAAAAGTGGGATGATTAGGGATGTAATTACCAATGTCGTTGTTCATTTTCAATATTGGCCAATATTTACTAACAATTCCTTCCACAATATTGGAAGTATCCGAAAAAGTATGTATCATAGCTTGACTATAATTTTCCTTTTCTCTTTCCTTCTTAGTGACCGTCCTGTCATCTTTCTGCCCTAATAGTGGAAAGTATTTATTCTTTCTCCCACTTGTCACTTCCTCAATTAAAGTCTGTATTAATAAATCCGGGTAACCCCTTTCCAGAAAAAGTTTCTTTATAAATTTGACCTCCTCCAAAAACATCCCCTCTTCACTCGTCATCCTCAATGCCCTTATCAACTGTCCTTTTACTATACCTTTTTTCTGAAAAAAAGGTTGTCCACTTTGAAAATGTAAATATGTGTTCGAAAAAGCGGATTTTCTATATAGTTTTGAATGTAAAAAATTGTGTGAATCCTTATATAAAGTTACATCTAAATAGTTAATGCTTATTTCATCAAAGGTATGTGTAAATTTCAAAAATTCAGTACAAGAATTTATATATTCATAAAATTGAAGAAATGCTAACTTAGACCCTTTCCAAAAAATGCAAATATCATCCAAGAAACGGGTGTAAAATAAAATGTGCTGCTTCCATATTGTGTTGAAAATGTATTTTTTCTCCCAAAAATATAACACACAATTTGCGTAAATGGGGGCACATGCTGCCACCATTGCAACACCTTTCTTTTGTTGAAAATGGTCACCGTTAAAATACACAAAATTGTTCATCAATACTGTCTCTGTGAATTCTATAATTAAATTAACAAGGTTACCATTTAATCCAGATTCCATACTTAAAATGTCACAAAACCATTCCAGTCCTATCCTGTAGGGGATACTCGGAAATAATTCCACCACATCTACGGTGACAAAGTATAACTCAGTGTCAATTTTCCTTGTTGGGATATTTCTCAAGAATTCCCAAGAATCCCTACTGATGTGTGGAACTGAGTTAATGAAATATTTCAATTGTGTATCCACAAATATAGCCAGGGGTTCTATAATACTCCCCCCTCCAGCTACAATGGGTCTGAATTTAAGTGGTTCTAACCCTTTATGCACTTTGGGTATCCCAAATATAACAGGAAGCCGGGGATTTTCTACGTATAAGAAATTGTACAGTTTTTCATCTATACTACCTTGAAGCAAATGATCCATTAAGTAATAATTAATCTTAGAATATGCGATGTTTATTTCATTACGGGATACTATCATGTAATGATCAGTATCCTGTACAATATTATGTATGTAATTTTCATACATTTCCTGGTACATCAAAACCACCCCTCCCCCTTTGTCTGGTTTCATCACTCTAATTTTTTCTTCTCTCAATTTTCTTAATAATGTTTCTTCCTCTTCTGTCCAGTTTTTATTATTATAATCCTTATGAAAATAAATTTGCCTCACATCTCTTTCAACCATCTCTTCAAAGATTTTCAAGACAGGGTTAGTGGGGGGGTTAAATACAATTTTTTTGTGTAAAATCTCCTTCATATTGTTTTTTTCCTTTGAAATAAACATTCAAATTCAACTGCCTTATAAATAGTTTAATGTCAATTAGTGTATTGACCGTAGAACCAAATTTGGTGGGCACAAAATGAAAACCCTTTGTAAATAAATTAAAATAAACTTCATCTATAACATTGTCAGTAAAGTTGTACATAGTAAAATTGTCTTTCCGACATATACAAGGTACATTAGATTCAAGGGTGTCACTAGTACTGCTACCAGAATTAGAAAAAATACTTAACTCGTTTGTCAATATACATGTATCCTCCCCTGAAATCTCCCCCCTCTTTCCCTGGGTGGCAGGGGGTTCTGGTAAGAATGTTTCCTTACTTTCTCGGCTATCCTCTCGCTCCTCCTTACCCCTTCCTGCTCTAAAGGGGATTCATGTGTTGTGTGGTTGTCAAACCCATTTCTCTGGTGTTCATTAATCGTGTTTTCTGTAACCTGCAACCTGGATTCATTGAATTTATTAAAATTATTAAAAATTGGATATGCCCTGCCATTGTTGTAATCATGCAGGTCCCTATCCAGTTTCTTTATCTTTCTGTTAATAACCTTGTCACAAAAATTATCAATTTCTTTAAATAAATTGTCATATTTTCTAGTGTCAAAACTTTCTTTGTTAACTTCAAACAATTTAGTGTGTAATTCGTTAGTTTCAGCTATAAGCCTTTCATTCTGTCTCATAGTCTCTAACCATGTATTTCAACATTTCAATACCCGTGTTATTAAATAATTCAGTCAATTGCTTATACAACATTGAATTAAACTTCACATTATTTGGATATTTAGTTATTCTCAATCCTTTAGGTATTCTTTCAGTAGTAATGCATTCCTTCAAGTAATCAATTTCTAGTTGGTTAGATTTTAAAATGTACAGTTTATCTTTAAACAATTTAAAAGTTTCATCGAATGGCTCATAGTCCTGTTTGAATGTACATTCATTAAAGTTAAAGCGTTTGTTACTCCACGAGTTAAAATTAAAATTAACTGTACCTCGGTTGTCCTTTACGTTACACCTGATTTCAGGCGTTACATGAACTTTACTGTCCATTTTATTAACCATTTTCTGTTGTTTATTAACCTCAGAACTACCGCTTCTCTCTCGCTGTGGTAACCCATCCACACAGTAGAACGCTGACCCGTCTCCGTCTCCGTACTGCCCTTTCAACATATCCTGGTTCCCAGGTATGTCGCTTTGTATAAGCGACAATTTAGAAGTATTGTCTAAGACCTGGGTTAACAGCACAATCACCTGTTGAAATTCTTTTCTTGTAACAGGCGTGCTGTCATCCCCCATAAGGTCCTTCAAAATAACTGGTGTGTCCACAAATACCTCCGGTTCCGCTTGCTCTGCCATGGCCACAACAAAACCAAGGAAGTCCAAAAAATTAAGGCACCAAACCACGAAAAACACAAACCAAGGCAGAAACCAGGAACCGTCACGAAATGTAATCCAAATTTATTCCAACGACATACAGATCCACCATCAACTTCAATAACAATAAAAACAGAAATACATGAATTAGTAACATAACAGTATTCAATTACAAAGAGTTAGCATATATGTAAATACTCTATTGATTATTCATCCGTTGGAAGTATGTACATATTTACATAATGGAAATAGAATAACAGGCTAATGGGAGAGAACAAAGGCTCAGATTAAAAGAAGGTGAAGAGAAGAGAAGACAAGAGAAGAGAAGAGAAGAGTGGAAAAATAAAAGATAAAGTAGAGAAGTTAAGGTAAGGAATAAAATGAGTAAGTGAGGGGGTTTGAGTTAGGTTTGGATACTACAGAGTAAGGTAGCATGTCATCTGTAAGTTATTATGCACTCAGATGAGAGTGAGTTTAAATTAGATTCTATATAAGCATGTCATCGCAGTTTGGGTATTGTCTACTCAAATGTATGATCCATTTGAGAATGTGTGAGCATGTGGAAAGTGGGTAAGAGAGGAGACCTGCCCTGTGGAAGATGCTGAGTTAATTTACATGCCCTTTAATGAGGCAATTGTAGTAATTTGGCTTTTGTAGGTAGCATTTAAATTGAGGTCTGAAAACTGAGTAGACTGTTCAAATAAATCATGACTGCCATAGTTTATGGTCAAGGACTGAGATGCTATGGCTAGTAGAATGTAATCTCTCAAAAGTTGTTTGGAGAGAGAGGCCTCCACGTCTTGGCTTCTGAGATTATAGGCTGGAGTTGCTATAACAAGTTTTGAAATGTGCGGGGGGGGGGGTATTGTACTTTGAAAAGTAGAGAGCTTAGCAGAAGAACCATATATGATAATGATTTGGATCAGTAAGTAGACATGCCCTTTAAAATTAGAGAAGCTTTAGAATATGCCTTTCTAACTTTAATGGATAGACACTAGGACAAAGATTAAATTGTCTAGTATTGTGCTTAGATTTTAATGATGTTTTTTTTATGATCTAGCCATTTATTTTGTGATGATAACGTATGTACTTTTTTGCCAAGTTTAATGATGGTACACTTACTGGCTTTAAACATCATGTCGATGCTATTGTTTCTGTTCTGCATTTTTTTCAGTCTTTGGAGAACTTCAGCACATTTCATTGAAGTACTTTTGTTACCCAGTTTGCATTCATAGTCTAATAGGTGATCTAGAATCTACTTTCTAATTTTATTTTGAAGAATAATAGTCCAAAAAGAAGTATCCCCACTCTAGAGCCATGTGGGATATCACTGATAATTCCTGTAGTGAGTCAAATAACTTACCCAGTGTGTTACTCTTCAAATTATATAAGAGCTCATACTCAATGTTTTTAATATGTCAAATATTCCCTTATAGGAATAGTGTCTAAAGCCTTAGCAAGGTCAGTATAAGAAATATGCACTGTTAGTCTTTCATCAATTACTATTGTTACCTCTTCAAAGAAAATCACTACATTAAAAACATTAAAAAAAGACATCTTTATCTTTAGCAAATCCATACTATTCCATATTATCAGAGGTAGATTCCCAACATTATTTTGGATAAGCTCAACAAAGTCTCTCTCCGTGATTTTACGTAGAATTCTGGGGAGGCTGACAAGTCTAAAATTGAATGAGTTGGGTAATACCCCTTTTGTGAAATGATATAACTCTAGCCAGTCACCATAGGTCAGGGGTGTGTCTATATGCTAACATTTTAAGATAACTGATGTGGGTTACTCATTTTTTTTCATTGATTCTGTGTAGAAGGCCACCCAGATGTAGTGAACTTGAGTTTTTAATTTTACTTATGACAGCAGTTATCATGTCTGTAGTTACTTAAACAATGCCTCTTGTCTCATTGGTACTCGGACATATTTATTTGCTTACTGTGAAGTAAGCACCATGTTTTTGTTCTGCATGTTCACTAGAGTCTGTGGCTGAGTGATTATAATCGATAATGTGTTACATTCACAAGTTTCTGTTTCAGTTTTTTATGTAATTACATAATAGCTTATTATTGTTTTTAAACATTAATACCAAGCTGAATTCATAATTATATCTGTTAGATTTAATAAAGAAACAAATAGTTTCTCTACTCTATTGCTTTTATGACTACAGTAAGTTTTGAAAATTCAGCAGTACTTTTTTGTTGAATATGTTATTAATCTAGTGATCCCACCAAAGTTTTTTTCTTATTTGAATTTACCTGTATGTGTGTGTCTTGCTGGTGTGTGTTCATAAATGAGGTATTAATAGCTATCTGGTATAGAAGACATAACCACTCATCTTTTCTTGGGTAGTCCCACCCTGCACACCTGGCATCTCCACTACACCCCAGTCACTGGCAGTAAACAGAAGTGTCAACAATGGAACAATGGAGAAAAAAAGACCATCCTATCTATTTACCACTTATGGCGCCCTGTTGCTGTGTGCACATGATGGGCATGGCTGAATTCTTGAATCCATTTCCCTGCTGGTCATCTGCTTATTCTAATCATTGCAGCTGTCTACAATTCAACCCTGATATGGAAACCTGGGACCTTTTTTTTTTTATATGTATAAAATACCCATAGTCTTATATTTAGTATAAACATCTGTACAGGCAGGTGGACAAAGGTGTGGGAGTACTTCACTGTAAAACTGCTACTCCCTACTGGAACCTTGATTCAAAAAAATTAAACAAACAGAAGCACAACAGATTAACGGTATTAACTAAAAAGCACGATTTAAATAAACAGTTGTGCATAATACACTTCACTTCTGATGTTGAAGACATTAATAGCTCACTCGTTACTAAAAAAAAAATCATAGATTAAATGCACTTCTTTTCTAAATATGGCTAAAATATGCATTACAAACTGTAAAAACAGAGATTTTCCAATCAAGTAAACAAAATATCAGTCAACAGTTGTAAGGCAACTCCACTTTTTCTAATCTACATCAACTACATGCACAAGCTCGTATACACACATACCTAAACACAGGTATGCTCCCACAAGCAGTATGTGTCCTCAGTTGAATTTAGCCAAGTAACATTGCTAGGCTTTTGACAGCTCTAGTATGATTACATGTTCTGTTTTATTAAAAGTTATATGTTCTGCTATGACTGTATTCTGTAGTGCTTATTAAGACCTTATTTTATCTACCAATGTGTCGTCTTACAAGTACGATCTTAATATTGAGGTTGATGCAAGTTTGATGTTTTTTTGTATTGATCACTGCTGCAGTAGCCTTAGATATATGGGTCATATCCCGCCAAGGATATAACAGCCAGCCAGCTTCCAAAGCTTTAGGACACCCAAACTATCAGGCAGCTTGAGCTGGGCTGACTAAAAGACAGGTTTGGGCACAAAGCCCACTACAGCTTCACTGTCGCTGAACAATATGCTGCTCTAAGACTTTTTTATTTATTTTACATTTGTTTACTGGGGAGGTTCAACTGGGCTTTGGACCTGTTTTCAGGGAAGGCCTGTGGAGAAAATCTCGACAAGAATAATTAAAGAAACCATGATTTAAACAGTTTTAACAAATATAAAAATATTTTTAGACAAGTATTACAATGATAATGGCTTAAAGGCTTATTTATATGAATAATTACATGGAAATGTAACCAGTGATTCATAGGAGGGTATATCATAGCTTGCTCTGGTTATAGAGAAGATAAATAGACAAGATATGACTTAAAATAAAGAAGAGGAAAAAAGAAGATGGACATCGTTGGACAGGTAGTAACAAGTAGAGATGTATAAGAGGAGAAAAGTGGCAGTACTGTAGATGCAGTGGAAGATTAGAAGAAATAAAAAGGGAGAGAGTTTTAGCCTGGTTTAGTGCAGGAGCAGAGCCAGGTATTATTTAGGTGTTCTTTTAATATTATTTTGAATTTGGATGAGCTGGATATATTGAGTATGTTTTGAGACATAGTATTCCAAGATTTTGATATTTTATTGGAGTATAAGGAGTCACCATGGCTATTATTGGGCTTAGTTACCTTAAGTAGGACTTTTTGGAAAGATCTTAGAGGTTGACAGTTGGTATGGGGTTGGATAAAGTCACTAAGGGCTAGACAGTTGTCTGGGTGGTGCAGGATGGAGTGTGCTAGGGCTAGCTGGTTAAAAGTGAGTAGATTATGAAATTCCAACCATTTTAGGTGGTGTAGTACTGAGCAGTGATGTGTTCTGGATGGAGTCTTAGTGGCAAATCTGGTTATTTTGTTATAGCATGTCTCTAATTTATTTAGGTCTGCTTTTCTTAGGTTAGTAAATACTGGTGATTCATATAAGAGTGTGGAGAATAAATATGTCCTAGAGATGGACTGTCTGGTGGTGTCAATTAGGAAGACCTTGATTCTATATAGTAAGCCTGACTTAAAGTGGACCTTTTTTATTGTTAGTGCCAAGTGTTTGTCAGATTTAAGGTCGTTGTCTATCGTGACACCTAGGAGCTTGATGTGTTTAACTGCTTCAATTACTGTACTGTTTAATGAGCAGATTGTAAAGGGGGGATTGTGGTCACTTTTTTGTTACTGGTGAAGAGCATGACCTTTGTTTTGTTTTGATTGAGAATATGTTGACAGTCAGGGAGGTATTGTTCTATATCTAGGAAGAAAAGTTGTTTGAGGATCAACAGATGGTTTCTGTTTTCCTTTGATGGGCAGATAAGTTCTCTTTGTTGAAAAAAAGCATCCACTTTCTTAAATGTATTCTAGTTTTATTACTTTTCTCTGCAAGAAAGTTATTTTAAAGCTAGGAGTGTTCTGTTTTAACAGACTGTCTCTAGACTGTAATGAGCTTTTAAATGGAGCACTTGTTTTTTTTTTTCATTTTAAAAGTAGTGTAAACTAACTGAAAACATTTTTTGTGGATAAATTGTGTTTATTTTTCTGTATATGGGGATGCCATAGTGTTTTAAAGTGCTTTTTGCTCTGAGTTTTATGTAAAAAAATAACTTTTATGGACTGGTAGTTTTATCGGCATTTGCTGCTTGTCTTCCCTGGGAAAGAGGTATCATTTTTGTCTTCACCATGAAACAGATTGCCAGTTCCATGGTTAGGCCTTCTTCTAGCCACAAAAAAAAAAAAATTAAGCTAACAACCTTTGCAACCACAGCAGACTAGCAATTTGTCTCTACCACAGGAAGGTGACTCTGCTGTGGCCATTTGTTGTACCTCAGACCACTCATCTTTTACCCAGGATCCTTCTGGTGTAGCACCTACAGCCACTGTGGACAGAGGGCTTACCACATCCACTTCAGCTGTTGGAGTCCCCTAAGTTACCAAGCAAGAGCTACTCTCGTCAGTCCTGGGAGAGGGAACAGAGGGTTTCCCTAATGTGTTAGAATGTTGTGCCTATCCTGGGAAGCAGCGGCTGCCATTAGTAACATGGTTGACGTATTTTTACTGTCAAAATAAAAAAAAAACAAAAACAAAAACAGAAAACCAAACATGTATCTACACCTCCTTAAATTTCTTTGGATAGGAGTAGTTTACTGGGACTGGCTCAGGGTTTAACTCAGGCTATTGATCCTCCTTGTAAAGTAGTTTCTGGTAAAAGAAAGAGAGATTCCTCTTTTCCTGAAGAGATTCAAGATTCTGAATCTAAACAAGAAGATGCAGGGACAGAGTCAGGATTTTGTCCTTAAATTTCTGATTCAGACTCCGAGGAAAGCTCAGTTTCTGATTCTCCCAGTGGGGGGGGGTTCTCATTCTCTGAGACTATTGCTAGAATTTCCCAGTGTTTTCAACTGGAGAACACTGAGGTTTCTCAGCCCCTCAGAAAATACTAAGAGTTGTTACAGAAGGATTTTCCAGAACTTACACTTATTCCTCCTGTCATGTCTGCTTTAGAGGATGTGTGTCTCATTGCCTGCAGTTTCATTGATTGTCAGTCAGCTGTCCCTAAAAATAAAGATAGGACATATAAAGTCCCTCCAAATTTTAAGTTTTTATACACTAATCCCAAGCCTGATCCAGCAGCTTCAGCCTTAGTTGACTTCACTGCTGCTAAGCACTTAGTTAATTCCAGTCATACTCTTTCTAATACGGATGGGAAAATTAATGATTGGTATAGGAAAGTATATACTTCTGCAACTTTGATTTTCAGAATTTTAAATTGTCAGGCTCATACGTTAAAGTTTTATCTGACAAATTGTGAAAGCATGAGGAATGTTTTATCTGCAGTTATTTTTTGTGAAGAAAAATCTGCTTTAAATAACTTAGTTTCTTCTGTCGCACAGTTATTTAAAGCAGATTTATCTTCATTGTTTGTAGTGTGTGTGTGATTCTGTTGATAACTCTTCCAGGGCTATAGCCACTAGTATTGTTTTAAGGAGGTTTGTTTGGCTGCATTTTCAGAACCTTCCAGATGATGTGAAAATGACATGGAATTTTATTTTTCCTCATCCAGTTTTAGCAAAAAAATAAATAAAAATAAACACTCTCAACAGAATTCAGTTAAAGAGACATTTAAGAAGTGGCAAGGGGACTACAAAAAAAATCTCAAACCTCCCAAAACCAAGGGCAGTCCAACAAATCTGAAACCTTGTGACCCCCTCCCACCCTGGCCCCTATTCTCTTCCAGAAAGTCTGATTCTCTGTTTTTCTCTTTGGCAACAGATTGTTTCAAACAAATGGGTTCTTAAAATTATTAATCAGGGTTACAGATGGAAGTGGGAGGAAATTCTTCATTTCCGGGGGGGGGGGTCATTTTTCCTCCTGCAGATCAGACTCTTTTGAGTCCACCAGCTCTTCATCACATTTTGTCCCAAGGAGTGATAGAACCAGTTTCGCCTTCCAAGCTGGGGAAGGGGGTTTATTCAAGGATGTTTCTAGTTCCAATGAAAGAAAATGCTTGGACACAAGTTCTAGATCTTTCTTTCCTAAACCTGTTTGTGATAGTGTCCAAATTCACAATGATGTCACTTCACAGCCTGTTACCTCTTCTTCCTCTTTCATGTTTCCTGGTAACACGTGACTTAAAACATGCTTATTATCACATTCCTATTCATCCAGACTTCAGATGTTTCTTAAGGTTTTGTGTGTCCGGATCACATTATCAGTATTCTGCCTTACCCTGTGGACTATCCACTGCACCAAGAGTGTTCACAGAGTTTGTCCAGTTATAGCTCATTGCAGGCTACAGGATATCCATATTTTTCCATATTTAGAAGACTTGCTTATCTTTGCAGAGTTTTATCATCTGTGGATAGTCGGTTCTTTTCGTTTCTACTATTAACATTCAAATGTCTTTCTTGACTTCTTCACATGGGAGTGTGTTTCTGGGATGTTGACTAGACACCTGAGTTCAAAGATCTTTTCTTCCATAGGAAAAAATAGATCTTTATTTAGATCTAAGGTTTTCTAATCAGACTTAGGTCACTGCAATGGAAAGTAGATTAGGGTCCTTCAAGATTTGATACATCTGTGGAGAGTCCCTCAAGTAGATCTCTTTGTCTCCTCTCTGAACAATTAACTGCCAAAATTATGTTCCAGGACTACATGCAAGAAGGCCTGGAAGACAGATGCCTTTTCTTTGGACAGCAATGTTCCTGTATGCCTTTCCATCCTTTCCACCAATATTTAGGGTACTTCTGAAGATTCAAAAGGAATCCCCCAAGATCATTGTGGTGATTCCCTTCTGGCCCAGGCAACCATGGTTTTCCTTCTTTTGGAAATGGCCAAGGGGCAAATACTACAAGCTTCCTCACAAAATGTATCTACTCACACAAGAACAGGGGTGTTTGATACACCCCAACATCAATCATCTTCATTTGACTGCCTGGGACTTAATTCCTTTTAGGCACCTGTTCTATGAGGATGTGCACCAGCTACTAATGGGACCAAGAAAGCCTGCTACTAGAAAATCATACATTAGCAAATCGAAAAGGTTTTCTAACTGGTACTAACAACATAACCAGCACCCATTCAGGGCTAGTTGTTCTCTGGTGCTACAATCTTTGTGTGAGTTATTATCCTATGGCCTTTCTTATTCTTCTGTCAAGGTTCATTTATCAGCAATTTCAGCATGTCTGCCCATGGTGCCTTCTCTTTGAAGGCAGTTTTATGTCAAAATGTTCTTGAAAGGTGTTTTGCATAAAAGGCCTCCAAGTAAACTGGTGCTGCCTCCATGGATTCCTAATTTTGTGTTAGAGAAGCTAACACTTGCTCCATTTCAACTAGCTAATCTGGCTGACTTGAGATTCATAACATGAAAAACAGTTTTACAGATTGCTCTGACCTCTACTAGAAGATTATCTGATTTGCAAGCTCTTATGGTGAGTCAACCCTGCCTCATTTTCCATAGGGACAGGGTTTCTTTGAAAACTATTCCTTCTTTTATGTCTTTTATCAAATCCAAGTTTACTTTAAGCTAAATTATCCATCTCCCCATTTTCTTTCCAGAATCTAAAAAATAAGGAGAAAGGATATACCATACCTTGTAAATTTACAAACAACTCAGCTACTATCTTGACAGATCTAAATCTTTTAGATCTTTGGATAAATTGTTCATTTCTTTTGGAGGTAAGAAGAAGGGACAGTCTGTGTCAATACAGACTATTTCCATATGGTTGTCTAAGGCTATTACATTCTGGTATACTCACCATGACAAGTCTACTCTAACAAGGCCTTGGCTTCATCTATTGCTTTTTGGAAAGGGTTAGATTCTAGAGATATTCTGAAAGATGCTACTTGGTCCTTTATACATATTTTTGCAAACCACGCTAAGTTTGATTTCTTCTGTAGGTCTAGATCATGTTTTGATAGGACCATTCTCCAGCAGCTTCTGGATACTTCTTTTCTTTTTTTTTTTTCCAGACACCTTTACTGCATTATCACTTGTGACACAGGCAAATTTACAGTCATATAAAAGTAATCAAACTATATTAATATAGCAAACATTATACTTCACATATATTGATATCTATCATATAACCTATGCAATATTACATAAATCATTCAATTCCTGCTTTTTTATTTAAAACAAAAAACATCTTCATTAAACCATCACTTACTACATAGGCAATCATACATTTAGAGAAATTAAAACAAACCACACAACACAATCCTAGTAGCAAGTATTTTATATCACAATCCATACTGACACACTCCCAGTTGCAAACATTATACATCACTTACAATCTACCGAATTTTTCTCACTCAAACATTACATAGCTCATTTAAGTTCTGCTGCCTTTTAGGCCTCACTCGCCCTTTGTATGTATTGTTTCCACATTCCCATTTTTTCCTATGCAATTTGCTTCTACCCTTTTCTAAAGATCTCAGTTCCAGTTGTTTTATCTCTGTTACTATATTTGCTACTTCCAGTATAGTTGGTTTAGATTTTCATTTTCTAGTAATTGCATTTTTGGCGGCCATCATTATTAGACACAGCAAGGCCTTACCATGTCTAGGCAATTCCAATCCTGTATTATAGGTTCATAGATTCATAGGTAGGTACTGGGCTATCTGCCCAAAGGCATTCATAAGCCTAGCCAGAATGTTTTGGCTTTCGCTGCCCCCTTAGATTAGTTCCCTGTGCCTCTGTCCAGCAGAGCCACTGAAGTGATCCCCGGGGTAAACTTTCTGTTTCCCATCCACTCGTCAAGATTCCTCTTGAAGAGTGTTAGCAAGGAGCTCTGCCTAATGTAGACTTGAATCTTGTTCCAAAGCATGGGAAGTCTCTGGGACAGGAATCTATCCCTCCAGCATGTCCTATTTATTGTTGTGGTGAGGTTTAGATCCCTAGAGCGTGTGGCTCAAAGGGATATGGTTTTCTTTAGGTGGAGCATGTCCATCAATTCTGGGTTGGACATGGCCTTGTATGTCAGGCAGAAATCACCTCTGAGTAGGCAGTATGCAATCGAGTACAGCTGGAGTTTCTTCAGTTGAGCTGCATAGGTCATCTGTTTGAGACCAGTGATCCTCTTGGTGAGGAACTTCTGTGGTCTTGTAAGGTACATCCCAAATGGGGCATTGTACTCTATGATGGATCTGATGAGTGATGAGTAGAGGGGTACAATGACCTCTTTTGATCTGGATGCAAACCCTTTTGTGATTAGGTGGGCCACATAGAAGGATTTTCTAACTACTTTGGCAATGTGATTATCAAAGGAGAGATTACTATCTACTTGGGTCCCCAGATCCTTTATTACATCTTCCGTATTTAGGGGACTACCACCTATGTGGTAGTTTGTGGGTACTTGTTTTTTCCAAAGGGGATGACTATGCACTTTTTGGCATTTAGCTTGAGGCCATGATTTTGACACCAGGTATCCGTCTCAGTGGAGAATTTTGGAGGATGTTTGTGTCAGCCGGAGAGTCAGTTATAGCCCCCAGTTTGCAGTCGTCTGCAAACTTGGTCAGCCATAGTCCTCCTGTGCTTGCCTGTACCTCTGAGACATATATGCCAAACAGAAGGAGTCCTAGGACTGAGCCCTGGGGAATGCCACTTGTAAACGGTTTAGAGTCGGACCTAGTTCCCGCAACTCTCACCATGTGGGTTCTGTCCATGAGCCAGTTGGCAACCCATCTTGTGACGTAGGGGTTTATGTTCAGACTGGTGAGCTTGTCTATAATACCAGAATGGGAAATGGTGTTGAAGACCTTTGCAAGGTCTAGGTAGGCTGTGCATACCACCTTTCCCTTATCTATAGCCTTGGTAACTGTCTCAAAGAAGCCCACCAGGTTTAGGAGGCATGATCTGCCCTTAACAAAGCCAAACTGGATAGGGTCCAGTGTTTGGAGGATCCCAATGTCTCTGTTAATGAGTTCCATGATGATGCGTGCCATAGCCTTGCAGACCAAGCTAGTCAGGCTTATAGGGAGATAGTTCCCAGGGTCTGTTGTGGCTCCACCTTTGTGGAGCAGAATAACTGTTGCTGTGCGCCACTCTATGGGTATGAAGCCTGTGGAGAGGCTGAGTTAGAACAGTGTGTTTAGGTGAGGGGTTAGTTCGTCTTTGAGCTTGTGTAGGACGCAGCTTGGGACACTGTCCAGTCCCATTGATGCTGTGTTTTTGGCTGAGTGTCTGTGATTTCAGGGGCTCTACATTCTTCTGGTATGGTTATGGGCCCTTTTAGGGGTGAGAGGGGGATAAAGTTTGCACTGAACCTGTCAGGCGATATTGGTCAGTTCAGTGTATTTTGTGCCATTCTGCACTAACTCTGAGCAGATCTGAGCATTGCCACTTAGATTCTTGACATAGCTAAAGAATGCCATGTGGTTATCTTTGGAGTCCTTGGCAATTTTTCTTTCGAAGCTAACCTTGGTTGATTTTATGAGGGATCGTAGTTTCTTGCTGATACTGATCAAGGACATCTTCCCTTCTTGGGATTTTACTCGTTTCTGTACTAGCTTCCTCCTTCTGTTGTACAGCTTGTTTATGGCAGGGGTCCACCGGACTGGTTTCCTTTTCTTGGAGGAGTGAGTCTTGGTTTTGTTTGGGATAGCATGATCCATGCATTCTTGTAGGTGCCAGTAGAATGCATTAGTAAAAGATTTTGCAGCGTGGACAGCATTAATCCTTATCATGGGGGCTTTGAAACTTACCACCTTGGTCTTAAGTAATGTGAAGTTTGCTTTTGAAAAGTTTTTCACAGTGGTTTCCTTGACCGGGGGTGGGGGTAGAATGTGGATATCCAGAGTGATTTGTTTATGATCAGATCTAACTAGCGAGGGGTTGACCTCCGGTGTGGAACACCGGTCGCTCATGTTGGTGATGACCAGATCCAATATGTTGTCACCTCTGGTGGGAATGTTGACCAGTTGATCCAGGGCGTTTGAGTTTATAAATTCTAGGAAATGTTGGGCAAGGGAGTTTGTACTTGAGTAGTTCTCCCAGTTAATGTTTGGGTAATTGAAATCACCCAATATTATGGTGTTTGGTAGGACCTTTATGCTTCCCAGTGTTTCCAGAAATGCAGAATGGGGGTCCTGGGACATGGTGGGTGATCTGTAGCAAGCTACAATTTGAATTTCAGTTTTGCCTGTTGTTAGTTGCACGTGGATGATCTCTGAAGCATCATGTTGTGCCACTAACCTGGAGGTGTGGGTATCCTTGATGAATATGGATATGCCCCCCCCCACCTTTTGTATTTAGGTCCAGGTTCTGTGGCCAAAATGTATGGTATGAGTTGTAGCCTAGTAGTGCTTGGGTGCTTTCTGGAGCCTTAAACCAGGTTTCTGTTACTGCACATATATCGCTTTTCTCTGTACTGAGGAGTGCCTCGAGTGCAAGCATTTTGAGGTTTAGACTTCTGGCATTGAGTAGCATTACCCTCAGTTTTTTGTTACTTGTGCTACTTACGGCGGTGGGTTTAACTTTTGAGCCTTGCCTAAAAAAGGCACTATAGGGGTGGCAAGAGCCTTGGCCAGTATTCGAAAGCCTAAGGGTGACAGGTGCAAGCTGTCTCTAGCGAAGCAGTGTGGCTTGTCAAGCATGTCATCCCAGGTGGACAGACACTGGATCCCCTAGCTCAGAAAAATCATCTCCCTTGTCAGACCAATCTGCCCACCCAGCATCTCTGACAGTTCATCCCACAGGGAATCCTTAAAGTCCGCCAACTCACCACACTCCCAGAAAATATGTTCCCAATTACCTCTTTCTTTCCTTTCACACCTCCAACATTTATTGTCTACTGGAGGAAAAAAATCTATGGAGTCTTCTTGGGGTATAAAAATATTTATGTAAACATTTCCAGGCAAAACTCCTAAATCTTCTAGATTTTGTTGAATATCTGGGAGACATACCCTCCCATTGTTTCTTTGTGAATTGCTTGTCCAATCTCTCTTCCCAATCCTTTCTAACCAACTCTGATTGATTCTTGTAGTTATAGTGCAATACTTTACATGCTCTACTAATTATTCCTTTCTTAATGGCAGCTTCTGTTCTAGGTTCTATTGAAAACTCTATCAGTGCTGGTCTTTCATTTAGGACCTCCCTATTTCTTTCTCTTTGCCTATACTCTGATATCAATCCTTGAACTTCTGGATATTTCTTCTTCCACCTTCCCAGTATAGTTAGCTACCCATATAGCTAAGGCTACTCCAACAGTGATCAATATGCAGAACACAGTACAGTTGTGTAAGCTGAATATAACATAACAGTAGATGTTCTAATGATCATTGCTGTAGTAGATGATCCCTTGCTCCACCCCCCTTATCTTTTGGTATGTTTTTTATGCCAGGGTGTGGACATTTATTTTTTGTTATTCCTAGCATTGTCCTTTCAGGGCTCAGTCTCCCTCTCTCTCCTGACAAGAAAGCTCTGAAGGGCTTCATGGCCAAACTTGTCTTTTATTTAGCTCAGCTTAAGCTACTTGGCAGTTTAGGTGTGTAGAAGGTGCCCTGAAGCTTTGGAAGCTGGCCGGCTGTTATATCCTTGGCAGGGTATAACCTATATAGTTAAGGCTAGTGCAGCAGTGATCATTTGAACATCTACTATTATGGCAAGTTCAACTTACACAACTGTATTTTCTGTTTCTGCAGACCGTCATGTGTCACCACTGAAAAAGGCTTGTGCTTTAGTGGTACTTGCCTGGTTTTCAAAATGTAATAAAAAAACTGTCACTGGTGTAACCCCTTTCAAGAGAGAATATGTGTTGTTTGCAGTGTTTGTATAGCAATAATAGACCACATTAAAAAGAATAAAGAATCTACACATCTGGAATGCTGTTTGAAACAGAAAGAATTTGAATACCAACTCAGCTTGACCTGATGAAAAGATGGAAACCTTTTAAGTACAGTCAAACCTCAAAGCTACAGTTTCTGCTAGCACCCTGGTTGGGCACTAGCATCATCAATCAAGGTAAATGCTCTAGCCTTAAGGGTGGTCTGTACAGATCCAACATACTTCGCCTTCTTTCTGGTCACAGCATCTCCTTTAAGAACATTATTATCTCTGCTAGTTCCCCTCTGCCAGTTTTGGAATATACTACTAAATCATGTCAATCTCAAATAAATATTAAACCCCCCGCCTAGGTACTTAGAATGTGCCAGCCCTCTCACTAACAGTCTCTGTCTCTCTGACTAAACCCTCACACTGTTGTTCTCAGCCTTTTTTATTAACTACTGTGCTTCTTCCTTCACTTTAGTTTTTGTTGTTTGAACTTGCTACTCAAATCAGAAACAGTATCCCTTTGTTTTCCTAATCTTAGTGTTAATGCTTATGTATATAAAATCAATGTCAGTTTCCTTATTGTACTTGACTTTACTGTACACACTATCTGTTGTATATCCCGCTGTTACCTAACTTGTATCTTATCTAGATAGTGTCTAGATAGTTACTCATGTTCCCTGCTTGACATTTAAGGCCCCATATCTGCATACTGAGTTGCAATTTTATTACCTACTATGCAAATGAATTGAAATTTTATTACCTACTATGCAATGCTCAAGTATTTGTTTTACACAATCTGCGAGTTCAAGGTCCTTTTTTAAAAATAGAATACGTGAATTCTCTGCAAGATTTCTTGGTTATCAAAGGTCAGATAAATAAAATATATAAAATGCATACAGATAACATAAAATATCTGTACAAGCAATGCATCCCATGGTTGATGGCAATAGTTTTTAGAAAGCATAACAACACCCAGGAGACACACAAGTATAGCCTTAGTGAAGCATACGGCAGCTGTTTATAAATAGTTTGACCACCGCACTGTCACATTTAACTTAAGTTGTCACTATTAGACTGTGCCAAATGCAGTGAATCCAGTCCCAGCCATTCACGGGCACTATCATGCATGGCCCAGTGGAAGTGCTGAAGGTCCCTAAGAATATTCTGGAAAGCAAGCATTATAAGACCACTGCAGAAGTCTATAATTAGATGATAATAAGTATTTTGGATTATGTTGCTGCCCTTGCCTGTGCTCGTGCGCTTACTTTATAACTAAATGCCTGTTGGTTTGATGGAGGTGCACTAAAATTCTGTAGATTACCATATAAACTAGATCACATTAGTGGCACTTAGGCCTGGTAAATAAATTTATTATGGAAGCACTTTATCAAAGAAAGCATACTCTTCTAAGAAGGCAGAGTTTCAATCAAGTGTGATTTCTGTTGTATCATATCCACTGTTCTTTAAGTGTGTAAGTAGAAAAGTGTTTGCCATAAAAACAGTAAAAACCTACTACATTCCTTTGCAGACAAAGCATCTCTATATTAAGCCAGAGATGATATAGTTCTGTTCTGCTATGTATTACAGTGACCAAATGCTGGGAAGTATAACATCAAATGTAATCTGAGTACATCTGGCTACTTCAGTTATGAAACTACCATAATGATTGTCACAAAGCTGCACACAGAAACAGTATTCCTGCTCCTTGGCATCCATAATTACCTTTTGGCTCCAGCTGTCAGTGATGCGGTGATAACATGTGCTTTCTGATGTTTTTCCAGCATTAGACTATTACAGGAAATCTCACTATTAAAAAGCCTACTAACTGTAAGCCCGCCTTTAGTCTGCCATTCCATGTAAAGAACATCAGTAAGGCAATGATAATGCCTAGAACCAGTCCTGTTACCTATAACCTCCATGATATTTCCCAGTCTGTCTTTAGAAGAAATAACAGTATAAAAGATGTCCTTGATCTGGAAATAAATGGCCTTCTGGTAAAAATATTAATATACATGACTAAATGTACCTTTATAATTTAATGGATTTGACATGATGAATCACTACATATTGCCAGATTACTTACATCTATTATCTGAGCTCTCTGGTACAGTCCAAACAAAGGCCAACTCTTTCCTGTTAAGTAATGGTTTTAGGTGTTATGGGTGGACATTCCTGTGAGGATGTTACTCAGCTCTGTCTCTTACAGTCACTTTATACAAATCTAGTGCATGGAACTACCATTAAAATATTGTCCAACTTTCAAACATGTTTAGTGCTTTTTAAATATTCAAGCATCTCTCTTCCTTCAGTCTGCATCTATCATTTCCATGATATTTAAAAGCTCCTTCAACATCAGTTCTGACAACCTGTTTATTTCTGCTCTAACACTCTCATTGTTTTTATGCTGTTTGGTACTTATTCTGAAATGAGTGGCTTGTACACAATGCCATCGCGATCCCTACAGTTAGCTTATTAGCACAGGGCAGAGCATTTGGTTGCAATGCTCTGACCCAGGCCTGACCAGCAACCTGACAAGCTGGAGGGATGGCCGAGTATAGGCTTGAGTGAACAATGGCCAATCCTCCTACCTTAAGAGGAAGATGGAGGTTTTTGCAGCACAATACAGCTCTATGTTGGAGGCTGGACAGCAGCATTAGCATCGCAGAAGCACATGTCACATAGAGGGGAAAGGCAAAAATCATTGCATCATGGGCATTAGTACCATGTGCACATTTTTACATTATTGCATGGCCCTCCTCTCAGGAAAGTATAGGAAATATTAAAAAAAAAATCCCTACTTTTTTAATTTATCAAAGTCTTTTGGGTTTTTAATACCATGACAGTAATGGACCCCATTCCTAAGTCAAAGTATGATTAAAGTTAGGAGCAGATGATACAGGGTCAGGATGCCTTTATTACCTTTCCTGCCCACAAAAACTGTGCTTGATCTGTTTCTAGGTTGGTGGCCCCAGTCTGAGGGTAGGCAAGTCAGTCCGGAAGGGGCTTCAGGGGAAGGTGATGCACAAACTACTTGTAACTGTTCATTCTGGACAAGATTTATATGTTGCCTATCCTACATAAATAGTATAAACCAAAGGAATCTGTCATTCAGGGGATGCCTTTCTGTTCTGCTTTGTATCTTACTAGTAATATTGTGTTTGTACCACAATCTATTCTTAATTCCAAGATGGATGTCATTCACTTTTAATCTAATGAGTGGAATCTGCTATCATAGCGAGCCTGGCTGTTCTGGCAACTCATTCATTTTTGCAGCCAGCACAGCTGCGGTCCTATGTTGGTTACCTGGTACATTCCATTCTGAAGTCAGCATAGCTGGAGTTTTATGCCGGTCATCTGGTACCTGCAATCTTATGCCGGTTGTAGGGTTCATTAATTTGTGTAGCTTTCAGTTTATATCACTTGATTTCTTCTGCATCATCTTTATCTTTCTGCTTTTTATTCTGACTGTAAATCTATAAGGATTAAATATGATTTTTTTCTCTCTGTTTCTGCATTACTTAGAACTTTATACCTACGGCCTTCTAATGATTCGCATTCCTCCTTCTATCCTTTTACGCATTTCTCTTTGGTAGCTTTCTAGTCATGTAATTCGTTAGTGCTTTGTTTTAAAACAGTGGACTTTTGTATTTTCATTTGGTGTATTTCCAGTATTTTTTTATTTTAATAAGTTTAGTTGGATGCTGGTTTGGTGGTTTAGTTTTTTTTTAAGTGTTTCAATTTTCTGCTGCTTATTATTTATTAAGATTTATTAATTATTTATTAGGAAGGGAATGGCATAATGGCTAAGGTCTTTAACTCACTGATACAAGACACATGGTTTGATTCTGACCTCTGGGTATTGGCTAGGCTTGTCATAGTCTGCAGAGGAATAGCCTCTTATTTACCTATGAACCTATATCTTTCACATCTCTGACTCCTGGAAAACCCTAAAGACTAATTTCTCTTGCCTTTCTCACACTTCCTCCCATCTTGCCTATGTTCATCCCTTTTGCAGTTATCCCGATTTCCTTCTACAATATAATAAACATTTGCCAGTGATAGTGGTGGTTTGATTGCCTTATTTTCTCCATTTAACATTACACTCTGAAAAACAAAAGTGAGAATATTGCCTCTCCCTTCCTCTTCGTCCATTATTTTTTCCTTCTAATGAAAAAACGAGAATGTCTCCTCTGTTTTCTACCCTCCCTAAGACTATTATGATTTTTTTTACTTTCTAATATGCACGCAATGTCTTTTTTTCCACAAGTACAAGACACCGCATGCTATTTAATTGCAATCAGTTTAAAATGCAATATGTTGCATACTCAAGATCATAACCTGCAAGGCAAGATTGTTCAGCTTGGTTTTGATAACATCGTTTTCACGTTTTGCTAGTACCTCTGACAGCACTCGTTTATATATTTATTTATTTACTTACTTGTTCACATTTGGTTAACCAGGTTAGGCCTTTAGAGGGAACCTTGGAGCAATAAGCTGTAAATCAGTAAAAGCAAGTCCAATATCAGAGATGATATATTGGCATATATACTAAAATACAATAACAGAAGAGAGACCAGAAAATATGTTAATGATTGGGAGAATAAACAACCCCTATAAACATTTAAAACACAAATCAAGATAAAAAACAATGTGTATATTCAGTGAAACATTTGAGCAATAGATGAGAAGTCCTCACCCCTGCCATGTGGAAAGACATTAAAGGAGAGAGTGAAAACGAGAAAAAAATACTTAATATTTTAGTTTAGTTAAATACTTTATGACAATAGTTTGGTAAAAAGTAGGGGAAGGTAAGTAGTGGCATTAGGTTAATTAAATCATGTAGTGAACATCTGTAAGAGCTAGGGAATATAGTTATAAATGTTAGTAACATTAATAGAGTACTTCAGACTGCAATGGGGTAAGATGAGGAAAGTTAGCTGAGATTAACTAGTAGTGTGCTTCTAATCATGTAATATACCAGTGTATGCATTTGAAAGACTTACAGAGGTACTCCTTACATGAAGTTTTGAAAACAGTGAGCTCTGTGATTCTTCTCACTTTGATAGGTAGAGTGTTCCAGGACTGAGCTAGAAACTCAGGCTAGGCTTTGTTGATAGTTTTATACAAAGTTTTGGGCACATGCAGGAGATCTTTGTAAGGGGACTTGAGAGTTTTGTTTGGGTCATACCACTTAAGAATGGAATTAAGAGCTATACATTTGTTCTTGAATAACATTTAATGACTGAAAGTGCAACGAATAAAGCCCAGTTTGCTGGAAAAAGGTCACCCAATTAAGTTTATTTAGAAATACTGATGGTGTGAGTATCTGCAATGGGCTGCACTGCAAATTTAGCTGTTTTATGGTAAGCAGTGGTGGTGCTGCAGTAGAGTTGTTGCCTCACAGTAAGACGCTGTCCGGTTCGATTCTCAGCTAGAGCATTTTCTGCGTGGAGACATGCGTGAATGGGCGTACCTTTGTTGAAAGTTGTGCGTCAGGCCTGGCAAGCCGGTACATAAAAATCAACTGCCAATCATTAGCGGACCAGAGTTCCGCTGTGGCGACCCCTAACCGGGAAAAGCCGAAAGACACAAACAATGGTAAGCAGCTTCAAATTTACACTGTACTCATTTATTTGGATTACCAGTAACTGACAAGCCATATGATAGTTTGGGTAAGAGCAGAGTGTTTGCTAAGGTAATCTTAGATGTGGCAGATAAACAGTGTCTGAGTCAATAAAGAGTCCCATGCTTTTGTATGTGACTTGAACTACAATCATAACTAATAGGGTTATGACTGTCTCTCCCATCATAAGTAATAGGGTTATGACTGGCTCTCCCATCATAACTAATAGGGTTATGACTGTCTCTCCCATCATAAGTAATAGGGTTATGACTGTCTCTCCAATCATAACTAATAGGGTTATGACTGTCTCTCCCATCATAACTAATAGGGTTATGACTGTCTCTCCAATCATAACTAATAGTTATGACTGTCTCTCCCATCATAAGTAATAGGGTTATGACTGTCTCTCCAATCATAACTAATAGGGTTATGACTGTCTCTCCAATCATAACTAATAGGGTTATGACTGTCTCTCCAATCATAACTAATAGGGTTATGACTGTCTCTCCCATCATAAGTAATAGGGTTATGACTGGCTCTCCCATCATAACTAATAGGGTTATGACTGTCTCTCCCATCATAAGTAATAGGGTTATGACTGTCTCTCCAATCATAACTAATAGGGTTATGACTGGCTCTCCCATCATAACTAATAGGGTTATGACTGTCTCTCCCATCATAACTAATAGGGTTATGACTGTCTCTCCCATCATAAGTAATAGGGTTATGACTGTCTCTCGCATCATAACTAATAGGGTTATGACTGTCTCTCCCATCATAACTAATAGGGTTATGACTGTCTCTCCCATCATAACTAATAGGGTTATGACTGTCTCTCCAATCATAACTAATAGGGTTATGACTGTCTCTCCAATCATAACTAATAGGGTTATGACTGTCTCTCCCATCATAACTAATAGGGTTATGACTGTCTCTCCCATCATAACTAATAGGGTTATGACTGTCTCTCCCATCATAACTAATAGGGTTATGACTGGCTCTCCCATCATAACTAATAGGGTTATGACTGTCTCTCCAATCATAACTAATAGGGTTATGACTGGCTCTCCCATCATAACTAATAGGGTTATGACTGTCTCTCCAATCATAACTAATAGGGTTATGACTGTCTCTCCCATCATAAGTAATAGGGTTATGACTGTCTCTCCAATCATAACTAATAGGGTTATGACTGTCTCTTAGGGTTACCACCTGTCCCACTTTGCTAGGGACAGTAGGGTTATGACAGTTGTGTCTCCAAAAATTGAAAAATGGCAAATGTCCTGAGATTTTAGGACAAAAATATTTATGATTTACTTTAATAGTTGCATAAAACAATTATTTTGACATTTGAAACTCTCCCATCATAACTAATACAGAATAAGCAACTCAAATGCTATAAGAATATGCTTATGATTTTGGCAATCATAACTAATAGGGTTATGACTTTCTCCAATCATAACTTGCTGTGGGTATGTTTTGTCCTGCAAAATCTGATGTTTCTACAAAAGATGTCCCACTTTGGGCATAACTAATAGGGTTACCCTACTGTCTCTCCAATCATAACTAATAGGGTTATGACTGTCTCTCCCATCATAACTAATAGGGTTATGACTGTCTCTCCAATCATAACTAATAGTTATGACTGTCTCTCCCATCATAAGTAATAGGGTTATGACTGTCTCTCCAATCATAACTAATAGGGTTATGACTGTCTCTCCAATCATAACTAATAGGGTTATGACTGTCTCTCCAATCATAACTAATAGGGTTATGACTGTCTCTCCAATCATAACTAATAGGGTTATGACTGTCTCTCCCATCATAAGTAATAGGGTTATGACTGTCTCTCTAATCATAACTAATAGGGTTATGACTGGCTCTCCAATCATAACTATATTATTATGTCTTTGAAACATGGATGTTAGGAAACTCACCTCAAGAGTGAAGCTCTCTTTGTAGTACATGGAGTTTTATCAACTACATGTACAACCAGCTACAAAATAAAATACATAAATAAATAAATAAACCACAAAGTGTTTTACCAGCTTTGAATGCAATTAAAAGTCATTAATGTTATTTTATCGACCATAAAACAGTTTCTGGCCAATAACTGTAGCTCTAAATTTACCCCTCTCTCCTCACCATTGGTCTCACAAGATATACCTGAAACTGGATCGCCTCCAGTTTCAAGTATATCCAGACAATATCCCTAGATGCATGTTAAATAGATGAAGCATGATTTAGCCACACCCCAAACAACACTGTTCAGTCTCAGCCTCCATACAGGTTTTGTACCCAAGCTAATGGAGAACAGTTACAGTCAATCCCCTGCATAACGGAGGATCTTCTACACACCCAGGTATTTACAAACCCATAAGTCTAACCAGCTTCATATGCAAAGCCATGGAAAGACTTATCATGGAATTAATCAATCAGGACCTGGGGAACCTACAAACACTGGACTTGTCTCAGTTTGGATTTGTCAAGGGCAGGTCATGCTTACTCAGCCTGGTGGATGTTTTTGAAAAGGTCAATAAAGCAATGAATGAAGGCAAAATGGTATACATCACATATTTCAACCTGGCCGAAGCTTTTGACACAATTCTCTACTCAGAGGTAGCAGAAAAGCTAAATAAACTGGGAATAAACCCCTGTGTCAAATCCCAGACTTTATGTTCTCTGTATATTAGTTTTCCAGTTTTGTACACATTGAGCAATTCAGTGGTGCACCGGTTAGCATTGTCACCCCACAGTAAGATGTTCTCCGGTTCGATACTAGGCTAGAGTGCGTTTTGTGTGGAATCTGCATGTCCTCCCTGCATTTGCATGGGATTCCTCCCACATTCCAAAGACATGCATCTGGAGTATTTCTCCTCGGGCCTCCACTGAAAAATAGGGCCTGTCCCAGTTGGACTTTCCTGGTAAACAAATGTTAAATAAAATACATTTTCTCTTTTCATCCTCTTGTTATTGACTGTGAACTATAATAAACATACAGATGCTGTGTGCTGGATATGAATGTGAAATAGTATGAGCAAGTTGTTTTTCCTTCATCTAAAATGCAGCAGGTTGACAAAATATAGGTAACACTGGAGATGAAGATTGCTTTCCCAGCTGAACCCCCTGATCCTGAATAATTTTCATGTTTTGCCGTTCTTCACTTCAGAGCTGATGCTACATATGTAACTTACATCTCTTACTTGTCACAGTATTACATGGAGACACTTCTTTCAGCAGGGAGCATTTCATTCCTCTGTTCCCTAGACCAAGTTTGCAGATGACTGCAAGCTGGGTGCTGTCATCAGTTCCCCTAGTGATGTGGACATCTTCCAAGACTGTTTCACCCAAACATATGGCTGGTGCCAGAAACATGGCCTCAAACTGAATGCGAAAAAATGCATCATCATCCCCTTTGGGAAGAGTGATGTCTCACAAATTATCACATTAATTACAAGGTCCTAAGAAAGCAATCAGTCATGAGGGACTTGAGCACCCAGGTTGATAGCAAACTGACTTTTGACCGCATTGCCTCCATTGTATGGAAAGCTTTCTACATGGCCCACCTCATTAGTAAGGGTATCTCATCCATGGACAAGGTGGTCATAACATTCCTGTATTCTTCCCTAATAAGACCCACTACTGAGTACAATGCCCCTTTTGGCATGTACCTCACAAAGCGCATGCAGCAGTTGGAGAAACCACAGAGTTTCCTCACCAGGAGAATCCATGGCCTCAGATGTCTAGCCTACACAGATAGGCTAAAGACCCTGTCCCTCCACTCAGTCCACACCTCTCAACTGTACAGATTTTCACAGAATACTCAGATTTTTGCCTCATATTTTTGGTACATTTTTCAAAAAATTATGGCTTTCTGGCAAGTTAGTGGAAATCATTAAAGACTGACGTTAAAAAATAATGACAGACATTTGAGTGTCAGTCTTCATGACATTCAGAAAATTCATGCTAATGTAAAATCTGTTATTCTATCAACTTTCTAAGTTTGTAAGAGCAATATTTAAAAATTGCCCCTATTGTTGGGCCTTTGTCCAACTTTTATTTATGGCTTTGTCCAAATTTCTTGCTCTAAGAGGTTGAGAGGTATGATATCAGTCTCCTACAGACTCCTCAGAGGTGACCTCTGTCTGGCATACAAAGCAATCTCAGACCCTGCCATGACGGGACTGCTGCATATCCACAAGTCAAACAAGTCAAGCTCCACTCAAGTAACCCACATATGCGACCTCAACCTGGTCTGTGACATCAATAGGACTTGTTGATGGGATAGATATGTGTCCCAGAGACTCCCCCTTTTGTGGAATAGACTCCCACTCCATGTCAAACAGAATACCTCATTAGTGCTTTTTAAGCGCAACCTGGATAACTGGATGAGGAACAGAAGATACACCCATGGGATTCCACCTGTGTCCCTGCTGGACAGGGGCATCGTTTGCTGACTTGTCAGAACATGGGCTAATTTTTTGGCTAGGCTTGTAAGGGCCTCAGGGCCAATAGCCTATTAACTTGCTATGGTCCTATGATCCTATAAGTGCTATAATTCTTCCATTTTTGCGTACATAGTGTAGTCCCACTGCCAGCTGTCATTACCCATTATTTCAAGTCTGCTCTTTCTCTACAGTACATTTTCTGTTACTTCTTCCATGCCTCTCAAGATCTCTTAGTCTCATTGGAATCCTAACAATAAGCAAAAGCCTAGACATTAAAAAAAATGTACCATCCATCTCACCAGTAAAACATTTTCACAACCTCCATTTTGTGTTTTATCACGTAGCTAAGCTGTTGCATACTGATGATGTCTACCCAGTCCAGAAAGTCCACCCTGCACATCCCATGAAGTACTTACCTTCCATGAACAACTTGTGTGGGCTGCAATATTTGAACTTAAGACATCAATATAGTGCCACAGTATGTAGTTATAAATTCTAAACATCCTGGCCATTATGAAGACCCAGCTTAAGTCCCAAAGCTCTGACATAGGGATTACCTTTCCTTGCTTCTCCATTTTCTAACAAGACTAGACATACAGCGAGTATAGTGAAACTGCTGTACTCACAAGAAACATACAGACTTGCTGTATGAATTATGAAAAACTTTTGTTTGCCCATAGAAGAAATTCCATCATCATTAGTCTTCAATGGGAAATGCAAAAGGCTTTACAGGTGCTGTAGTCTGTATACCACTGAATAGCTCAGGTGTTTGTGTGAGAAAAAAAAACTGACTGGCCTACTGCCAGCATAAAATCACAGCTCCTCCTACTGGAAGGTGTAAACACTGAAAGGGACCCTACAACCAATCCCTCCTCTCATGAGCAGGCTACTTTATGAGCTTGGATCAGGTTGTTTCCTTCCACATCAGGACTGACAAAATATCTGAGCAGTATAATATTTATTTATTTATTTATTTCACATTTGTTAACCGGGTTAGTCCAACTGAGTTTGTAAACAAACCCATTTTCGGTGGAGACCCAAGGGGAAAAGCCCCAGCAAACATAAGTAAAGATAAAGTGACAATATACAAATATTAAATAATAATCACAATACAAAATAATTGTAAAAAAGAAAAGGTTATTAACTATTTGCATTGCATTGATAGTAAGCAACCCATTTTCAGTGGAGACCCAAGGGGAAAGTGCCCCAGCAAACATAAGCAAAGATAAACATACAGGACAAAAACTGTTAAAAATAACAATGCAAATACAAAATTAATTATAAAGAGGAAAAACAGAAGAAAAAAATATGAACATTAAGGGTTGCTTTGATATATGTAGTAAATTTAGACCACTGCTAAGAGTAAAAACAAAAGGATAATTGTTGTTCAAAAGAAGGAAAATGTACAGACATTGATAGGAAGTGGGGACAAAAAAAGATAAACAGTGTGGAGAATGAGAGGGTGGAGAGAAAGGAGGGGGCTATAGTAGGGCTCTAGTAATAGAGCTGAGGGTTTAGGAAGTTAGTTTAAGCAGAAGTTATAACAGAGAAAGAAGGTTAGGAGATGCAACAGGTTATACAGTAGGACAGACTAAGACTACGTGTGGTCAAGGCAACAGCATCATTTCAAGTTTAGTAGGTGGGATTTAAGCTCCTTTTTAAAACAGGGAAAGGAAAGGTTGGATCTAATATGGAGAGGGAGTTTGTTCTAATTTAGTGAGACAGAGTGTTTGTAAAGTAGTTTGCCAATATTCCTTTTGGGTTTATAAACTGAAAGAATATGCTTATCAGCACACTGGAGAGGTCGTGGGAGAGTAGAGAGTAACATGGGAGGTGAGAGCGGGGCTGGCAGAGGGGTTGCTGAGTATGGAAAAGGTAGTGTGGAGTTGCAATTGTAGGAGAAGGTGCAGAAATTCCCGCCACTGAAGTTTGTTTAGTGAGAGGCAGTGATGCGACAAGAGTGGTTGGTTTAGAATAAATATGGCAATTTTGTTGTATATTTGTTCCAGTTTCTGCAGTGAGGTAGTTTGGATATTGGTAAGGATGGGGGAAGCATGTAGAAGACTAGGTAAGAGAAATGCCTGTGGAAGAGTGCGTTTAGTGGCAAAATATTTTTGAATGCATTACCTGTTCTTCTACAGACAGTATCAAATCAGATGAGATTCTTTCAGACTCTCTCTTAGTGGTCACTGGCCATTTATGGAATTTGGAACTACTCTAACATCCAAAATCAGCACTGATTCCTCAAGGTTTGTAGTTTTAAGGGCCAATAAATTGACACAGTTAACTTTCAAACACTAGGCCATCCTTAACAGGCTCCCATATAGTCATAAAACACTTGTCTTCTTTAACACAGGAGGAGTGATTTCTGGCCCAGAAATTATAATTTATTGGCCGTTTGGAAAGCTTTTTCATCTTTTTCAACCTTCTGATTTAAAAATCTGTGTTTGTGCTTGTTTCCTGCCTTCCCTGTTACTAGTCTAGTCCAGGTACAGATTTGCTGTATCCAGGACTCTTTGTAAGCTTCTGAGTCCCCCAAGCCTTTCCGTGTTGGAGGGAAGCCTTCTAGCTTATTAGTGGGAGTGGTAAGCATTAGGTAGCCTATCTACCACAAGAGGAGTGGTCCCTGGCCCAGAAATTGTAGCTATTGGCTGTTTGAGCAGTTTTTTCCATCACTTTCAACTTTCTGGTTTGAAAGCCGCACTTGTGCCTGTTTCCCACCTTTCCTATAACTAGCCTAGTCCGGTTACAGAGTTGCTGTATCCAGGATTATTAGTAAGCTTCTGAGCCCCCAAAGCCTTTCTGTGTTGGAGGGAAGCCTTCTAGCTTATCAGTGGGAGTGGTAAGCACTAGGTAGCCTATTCTCCACAGGAAGAGTGAGTTTTGGCCCAGAAATTGTAGTTTATTTGGCCGTTTTGGCAGTTTTCCATCTCTTTCAACTTGCTGGCTTAAAAGCTTACATTTGTACTTGTTTCCCACCTTTCCTGTAACTAGTCTAGTCCAGGTACAGATTTGCTGTATCCAGGATTCTTTGTAAGCTTCTGAGCCCCCCAAGACTTTCTGTGTTGGAGGGAAGCCTTCTAGCTTATCAGTGGGAGTGGTAAGCATTAGGTAGCCTCTCTACCACAAGAGGAGGGGTTCCTGGCCCAGAAATTGTAGCTATTGGCCGTTTGGGCAATTTTTTTTCCATGTCTTTCAATGTTCTGTTTTAAAATCTGCACTTGCGCTTGTTTCTCACCTTTTCTGTATATAGCCTAGTCCAGATACAGAGTTGCTGTATCCAGGACTGTTGGTAAGCTTCTGAGCCCCACAAGACTTTCTGGGTTGGAAGAAAGCGTTCTAGCTTATCAGTGGAAGTGGTAAGCACTATGTAGTCTGTCTACCATGAGAGGAGAGGTTCTTGGCCCAGAAATTGTAGTTTATTGACCATTTGGACAGTTTGTCCGTCTCTTTCAACTTTTTGGTTTAAAAGACCACATCTGTGCTTGTTTCCCATCTTTCCTCTAACTAATCTACTGGGTAGCACTAGAAAGCCTTAAACTGATACAAGCCTTCCAGCTTAAAAGAGAGACTTTGGAGTGATTAAGTATCAGTTTTCTGTACTTTCTTGCTCTACTTAACTGTTTTCCACCTAAACGCAGATTTTCCAGAATTTATTGTGATTTAAAAGCTTGTTTTTCACATATTGTACTTATTTGACTGCCTGCACTCTTAAATAGTTGTTTTTTGTTTAAATAATTTGTTTAACTGTTGTAGGCTACACACTAAAGTGCAATAGCCTTTTCTGATTGT
Source organism: Protopterus annectens (assembly GCF_019279795.1). Taxonomy (NCBI): domain Eukaryota; kingdom Metazoa; phylum Chordata; order Ceratodontiformes; family Protopteridae; genus Protopterus; species Protopterus annectens. The sequence goes on along the minus strand of NC_056725.1, from coordinate 1,676,699,506 downwards.
TTGTTGTTGTTTAAAGCTGTTTTAAGTGTATTTGTATTACTGTTTTTGCCTTATCTTTTCAAAAAAACAAAAAAAAAATTCCTTGTTTCCCACCTTTCTAAGCTAGTATAGTCCAGTTTTCAGGCTAGTGCTGAATTCAGGGCTGTGATACTAGTTTCTGAGTTGCCCATTCCTTACTTGGATAGAAGGAAGTTTCTCTGTTCACCTGTGAGAGAGGGGAGTTTTGAGCAACCTAACTGTCCCTGGAGGAGTGGTTCCAGCCCATAAGCTAGTAGTTTATTGTCCATTTTGGGGTAATTTCTATCTCTTTCATTTCCCTACTATAAAAACCGCGTTTGCACAGTTTTGCGCACCGGGCAGTGCCTGTTAGCTACGGCTAAATTATTCCCGGCTCCACTAAGTCTCCTCTTCAGTTTTTCCCTTGAAACTAGTCTAACTCTCAGCCTAAGCACTCAAAAAGCATCTTACAGCCCAGCACTTGCTCAGACCTAATAGCAAACACTAATATACCCTGACACTGATTGCCGAGCATGGCAAGGCTCTTTATTCACCCCTCGCCAACCAAGCAACTAAGCAGCTCACCCTACTATTCAGGCATGGCCAAAGGGCAACTTCAGGTGCACTCTCCAGTCCAGCTGGTGAATCTGGGTATCCTGAGGCAATGTTACAACTGCCTCATGTACACAGACAACTCTCTCCTCCTACCACAAAACACTAACATATGTGAGAGATGTAATTATACAGCCAAACTGGAAGCTAAGCTGTCTCCACCCTAGACTGGAACAGACAGTCAAGAGAAGAAGGTTAACACTTGCACCACATCTACAGCCACACACAGACCTACTAAAACAGCCCTGGCAAAAATACACATAAATACACAAAATCATACTTGGAGGCTCTAAATAAAAACCTGCAAAAGCATCAGAGACCTCCAAAGCAGACACCCAAACAACCTGCACCTCCTGTCACAAACTAGACATCACATAAAACACAAAATCAGTGTGCCGCACAATCACAGCCCTTAAGGTGAAATAACATACCTAACACACTAGTAATAGGTGACTGTATAGTCAGGCACACAGACATCCCACTCACTAGGCTGGACAAGCAGAAGGTTACTGTTAGCTGCTTGTCGGGAGCCAGAATCCGACACATAACACAAGCACTCAGGTCACTGCAGAACAAGTACAAATATGACTCTGTCATTGTTCATGTTGGTGTGAAGGACCTGAGACGTACCTCCCTGGACTACATGAAAGAGACATGGAAGAGCTATCTGATCATGCAGCCCAGGCTGGTATGACCCTGACCCTGAGTAGCATCCTGCCCTCACCAAGAATGATACCTCAGTATAAGCAAAAAATTATCAATTTCAACAATTGGCTAAGCTTCTGGTGTCATTCAGAGGGGATCCAGTGTCTGTCAGCCTGGGACGACATGCTCGACAAGCCGCGTTGCTTCACAAGAGACAGCTTGCACATGTCACCCCTAGGCTTTCGAATACTGGCCAAGGCTCTTGCTGCCCCATAGTGCCTTTTTTAGGCAAGGCTCAAATGTCAAACCCACCTCCATAAATAGCACAATTAACAAAAAACTGAGGGTTATGCTACTCAACGCCAGGAGTTTAAATCTCAAAATGCACATGCTCGAAGCACTCCTCAGTATGGAGAATGTTGACATCTGTGCAGTAACTGAAACCTGGTTCAAGGCTCCAGAGAGCACCCCAGCACTACCGGGCTACAACTCATACCACATGTTTCGGCCACAGAAACACAAAAGGATGGGGTGTATCCATATTCATCAAGGATACCTACACCTCTAGGTTAGTGGCACAGCATGATACCTCTGAGATCATCCATGTGCAACTAACATCGGGCAAATCTGCAATGCAAATTGTGGCCTGCTACAGATCACCCTCCATGACCCAGGACCACCACTCCACCTTTCTGGAGACACTGGAAAACATGAAGGTCCTACCGAACACCCTGATATTGGGTGATTTCAATTACCCTACCATTCACTGGGAAAACTACTCAAGTACAAATTCCCAGGCCCAGTGCTTCCTGGAATTCATCAACTCAAATGCCCTGGATCAGCTAGTAAACTCCCCTACCAGAGGTGAAAACATATTGGACTTGGTCATCACCAACATGGGCGACAGGTGTTCCACACAGGAGGTCAACCCCTCAGTGGTTAGATCAGACCATAAACTAATCACTCTGGATGTCCACATCCCACCACCAGGGGCGGCTCATGCTATAGGACTGTGAGACTGCAGCCCTCCGACCTGTAAAATGGGTCCCCTACCTGTAGAATGCATAAAATAAAGTCCCCAGTCCCTCCACCATAGAACATATAAAAATAAAAAAAATACGCATGCGTGCTTAGTTCCTGACTGCTGTGTTAGGCAGACCAAAACTCCAAGCACGCATGCTCAGGCATTCCTGAGCTCTAGACTGCTCAATTAGGCAGTCTGGATAGGGAAGGGAGTTAACTCCACCCTTCCAACCCAGAGATCTGTGCAGTGATGACTGCACAAACTGGAAGGTCACCGGACTGCATCACCCACAGGCTGGACCAATAGCAGGAGGCTCCAGCCTCCTCACATCTCACTGGAGACTGAGACCACAGCATGCGCAGGCTAGTATGGAGGAAATAGTGGGAGACCACAGCTGCAGAGTACAGGATCGCATGCATGGCAGGACAGTGTGTGTGTGTGTGTGTGTGTGTGTGTGTGTGTGTGTGTGTGTGTGTGTGTGTGTGTGTGTGTGTGTGTGTGTAATGCCCCAGTTGCTTCATGGTGATGGGTAGAGAATAAGGCTTGAACCCTGTACCTTGGGCCCAAGTGAAAAGAGCCTGAATTCCCTACCCACCACCATTTCTAAAACATTTGCAGATTTTTGCCTCATATTTGTTCTGTTCCTCATAAAAACTGTGGTTTCTGTATTTTGGTTACTTAAAACAGACAGTGGTGCAGTAGTAGCAGTGTTGCCTGACAGCTATGGGTTGTCTGGTTTGATTCTTGGCTGGGGTGCCTTCTGTGTGGAGTCTGCATGTCCTCTGTGGGTTTGCTCTGGTGTCCTCAGTGGATATTTGCCCCTATTTTTTGGACTGTATTCCCCCATTATTGGCTTCGTCCAGGTTTTTTGTACCAAGGTTGAGCGCTATGGTGATAACTGAATTCACTGAATATATTTGGGGGCTGTATTCCCCCATTATTGGCTTTGTTCAGGTGTTTTGTGCTAAGATGTTGACAGCTATGGTGAGAACTGAATTCACTAAATGGTAGCCATTTAAGTTTCAGTCTTCCTTTCGTTCATAAAAATAGATGATTTGGCATAGTCGTATATTGCTCTGGCTGTTTTGCACAGGAACCTGGGTTCAATACTTGGCAGTGAAATGTATGGTGGTAACACAGCATTTTATTCTAGCAACTTTCCAACATTATACAAGCAATGTTTAAAATGTATCCCTGGTTTTTGGGCTTTTGTCCCCCCCCCCCAAATAAATTTTGGCTTTGTCCAGATTTCTTGTGCTGCAAAGTTCAGAGATACAGCTGAGTGTCGAGTAGATTTTACAAGGAGCTGAGAGCTGCAGGGGAACAAAAGTTTAGTGCTGCTTATGCTGAGTCTGCTTACATTGTAAATAGCACAACAGGTAGTGTACTTGCTTTTGATGCAGAAGGCTGTGGGTTCTACTCCCACAGTAGGTAGATCCATTGCTAATACTGTACTCTGTTGTAAGGGGGATGGATGCTGCAGTCCTCTTTGGTGAAAATACCTAGTAACTATGAACCTGTTATCAGTTTGCCATCCATTCCCTATTGCGATATTATTAGCATTATAATTTTTTTAATGCAACATAAGCAATTTATTCCTCAAGGGCAACAGGCACTTTATTTGTAGATGAAACAATGACATATAAAGTTTTTTGCTAGCAGTAACCTCTTCATTAGTTAACAGATTTCTTTAATGTGGAATTATTTAGATGGCTTTTACTTCTTCAGAGATCGTGCATATTTACTGATACTGGTGGACTGTTGAAGTTTGAGTAGACTTTTATGATGGAAATGTTCTGAATTGGGCAGTTTTGTCATTATTGGTGCATGCATTTTGTTTCATTGTTTACTGGAAAAATGTTCAAAACAATAAATTTAAAATGCCCTCTAACAACTGTACTGTATTGTACAAATAATATAATTTAATACAGTCAGGAAGGTCTATCAAAGAGCATGTGTATGTTTCATGTTCAAGGGGCCTATGATTTGAAAACAGCCCAAAATTAATCTTTATCTTCCACTGGCAAAATGTATTTTCTTTGAATGTGGGTTTCAATGCTGTTTCAATGAATGTGAGTTTCAAGGGCAGAGAAGTTTTAATGCTGTCTATTTTCATTATGAGACTGCATTGCTTTGTTTAGCAGATATCTATTAGGGTTTATGCTGTAAAATATAAAATAAAACTTTCAAATAAAATCCATATCATCGCAGAAGTAAAGCAGTATGCACATTACAGTGTTTATGGCAAATGGGGCGAATTGGACATTGGAATGGCTGCAGGGGGGATGCTCCATTCAACCATGATTTTGTGAGGGGCGGAGGGCAGCAAACTCAGACAGCCCCAGCTGAACTATACCTCTCAACTGTCCAGAATTTTGCAGAATGAATAGATTTTTGCTTCTTATTTTGGTTTGTTCTTCATAAAATTTGTGTTTTTTTGCCAAATCATTTAGGAATGAAGTCACTAAATAATGACAGACATTCAGTTTCAGACGTCATAACCTTCAGAAAAATGCATGCTAAAGCAAGACCTGTTATTCTATCAACTGTCTTAAGTTTATACAAGAGCAATTTTTAGTACTGTTTGCATGTTCCCCCAATATATTTGGCCTTGTCCAGATTTTCTGCATTAAGAGGTTGAGAGGTACGTGCAAATAAATCGCTTTATAGAATTAGGAATATCCAAACCTCTCAAATGTCCCCAGTTTTGGCTCAAAATGTTGCTCTCCCCCTAATAATCCCTCTGCAAAATGGCAATTTTGGAAGAAAATGTGGAGGGTTTACAATTATAAATAACTGTAATGATCAGAGTTATAGATTACTTTTATTTCAGAAATGCATATAAATGATCTTACTTTGTCAGCTGCTCAAGTTAACAGTACTAATATTAAAAAGGTGTCCCTTCTTTGACAGGGTCCCAGCTGTATTGTGTGGCAATTTTATATTTTTGCATAACATTTTTGGTCTGTTTTTCATAAAATTGTGGTTTTCTGACAAATTAGTAGCAAATCATTAAAGACTGAAGTTAGAAAATAATGGCAGACATTTGAGTTTCAGATTTCATACCTTTAAAAATTCATACTAATGCAAGACCTGCTACTATTCTATTATCTTTCTAAGTTTATAAGAGCAATATTTAAACATTGTCTTTATTTTTGGGCCTGTGTCCCACTTCTATGTATGGTTTTGTCCAGATTTCTTGCTCTGAGGTTGAGAATTATGAGTGTCAGAGCCATCACCATCAGCCAGAGACATTTCAAACTGTGACTTACTTGTTGCACCCCACTCCCCATTGTAGTGGCTCTGGATGTGTCCAAACAAGGCAAGGAGCAGTTATGCAGTGTAAGTGTGCAGAGTATTCCCCCATCCAATGTAGACCACAAGTACGACCAGGGCTTTTCATTTGTCCTTGATTTTGCAGAATGTTCTGGTTTTCTGACATATTTTTATACTGTTGATTTATGCTTCTTATTATTCAGAAAATGCATACTGTTGCAGTGCCCTGTTGCTCTGTATTAAAGTAGCAATGCTTTATTGACCATCAGATAAGCTTGTCAGAGATTGTAAGATGCAAGTAAGCTTTAATAAGCATACTGTTAAATAATTACCAACATTGAAAGCCTTTTCATTTTTGCCATGCAGAGAATATTTACATAACCAGATAACGTGCCTTAGGTATTGAAATGCATATGACAGTATTTGAAATAAAGGACAGGATTTCAGTATTTTCAGAAGATCATTACATTTGTTGGAGACTTGCAGTTATCTTTGCAGGCTTTACCCGTAAACTAAACAGAATGCAAATCTATCATGTGTGGTCCATAACTTGTGCAGTAATCCTTTAAGCAATTTATCTTGAGCTTGTTTCTTGTTCGCTGTACATTTTTTACTTTGATCATGTGTTCCCCATGAAACAAGTAGATAGTTGTCGTCAGGCAGCAGGTCTTTTTTGGATAAGAAACATTTTTACAAGTGGGGGTATCACAGAGATTGCTACTTTCAGCATGTTACTTGGTAATTTTATAAAGCTGAATATAAATTATAATTAGAACTGCAGTGCAAGGAGAAGTGGTTTGAGCTGAGTGCTGCTTGTTTTATTTTATACTTGATTATGACTGGCATTCCAGTAATGTATTTAAAATGCAATTTATTTTTTCATGCCTCACAACCTTTGTGTTTCCATCTAGATATTAAGTAAGTTGTCATGTAGCCAATGCATTGAAATATTTTTTTCTTCTACACTTCATGTTGTCTTGATTGGACTCTCATAATGACGGTTTGGCACCCAGGACAACGTATTTAATTAAAGTTCCAGTTGTTGTGATTTTGAGAATAGCTCCACCCCTTTCTAGTTGGTCACACCCCTTCCCATTGGCCCCACCCATTCAGCTGTCTCCTGCAGCCCCCTTTAATTTGAAGTCACCAGCCGCCACTGCCCACCACTACCCCCAACTAAGGAAACCACAGTAAAAAACTTTTCTAAAGCAAACTTCACCTTACTTAAGACAGAGGTGGTAAGTTTCACAGCCCCCACGCTAAAGGTTAATGCAGCCCAAGATGCAGAAACTTTTACAAATGTACTCTATGAGCACCTACAAGGATGCATGGATCATGCCATCCCTAGAAAAACCAATACTCACTCCTCTAAGAGAAGGAAACCAGTTTGGTGGACACCTGCAATAAACAGGCTATACAATAGAAGTGGAAACTAGTTCAGAAAAAAAGCAAATCCCAAGAAGGAAAGACATCTGTGATCAGTATCAGTAAGAAACTAAGGTCCCCCATGAAATCATCCAAGGCTAACTTTGAAAGAAAAATAGCCAAGGATTCAAAAGATAACCACAAAGCCTTCTTTAGCTATGTTAAGAATCTAAGTGGCAGCTCGCAGATATGCACTGAACTAGTGCAAAATAGCACAAAATATACTGAACCTACTGATATTGCCAACATCCTGGCAGATAGATTCAGTGCAAACTTCACCTCCCTCTCACCTCCAAAAGGGCCCACAACAATACCGGAAAAGTGTAGTGTCCCAAAAATTACAGACGCACAGGTGAAAACAGCCCTTTCAAAAGCCAAAAACACAGCGTCAATGGGATCAGATGGTGTCCCAGGCTGCATCTTGCATGAACTACAGAACAAACTAACCCCCACCTAAACACGCTGTTCAACCTCAGCCTCTCCACAGGCTATGTGCCCATAGAATGGCGCACAGCAATGGTTATTCCTCTCCACAAAGGAGGGGCCACAACTCACCATGATAACTATCACCCCATAAGCCTGACTAGCCTAATCTGCAAGGCTATGGAGCGCATCATCATGGAACTCATTAACAAAGACATTGGGAACCTCCAAACACTTGACCTGACCCAGTTCAGCTTTGTTAAGGGCAGATCATGCCTACTAAACCTGGTTGACTTCTTTGAGAAAGTCACCAAGGCCATAGACGAGGGAAAAGTGGTTCTCACAGTCTACCTTGACCTCGCCAAGGCTTTCGACACCATTCCCCACTCAGGTATTACAGAAAAACTCACCAGCCTGAACATAAACCCCTACATCACAAGTTGGGTTGCCAACTGGCTTACAGACAGAACTCACATGGTAAGAATAGCAGGCTCCAGGTCTGACTCTAAATCAGCCACAATTGGTGTCCCACAAGGCTCGGTCCCGGGACCCCTACTGTTCGGCATATACTTCTCAGAAGTACAGGCAAACACAGGAGGACTATGGCTAACCAAGTTCGCCAATGACTGCAAACTGGGAGCCATAATTGACTCTCTGGCTGACACGGATATCCTCCAAAAGGGCCTTACTGAGACGGACACCTGGTGTCAAAGTCATGGCCTCAAGCTAAATGCCAAAAAATGCATAGTCATCCCATTTGGGAAAAACAAAACACCCACAAATTACCACATAGGTGGCAGCCCCCTTAATACAGAAGAGGTAATAAGAGATCTGGGGACTCAGGAAGATAGTAATCTCTCCTTTGACAATCATATTGCCAAAGTAGTTAGGAAATCCTTCTATGTGGCCCATCTAATTACTAAAGGTTCGCATCTAGAAATAAAGAGGTTATAGTGCGCCTCTACTCGTCACTTATTAAACCCATCATAGAGTACAATGCCCTATTTGGGATGTACCTCACAAGACACTTCCAACAGCTGGAAAGACCACAGAAGTACCTCACCAAGAGGATTACTGGCATCAAACATATGTCCTATGCAGCCCGACTGAAAAATCTCTGGCTGTACTCAGTGGCATATTGCTTACTCAGAGGTGATCTCTGCCTGACTTAGAATTGATGGACATGCTCCACCTAAAGAAATCCAAGTCACTGTGAGCCACACGCTCTAGTGAGCTAAACTTCGCCACAACAATAAATAGAACATGCTGGAGGGATAGATTCCTGTCACAGAGACTCCCCATGCTTTGGAACAAAATTCCAAATTACATCAGGCAGAGCCCCTCACTAACACTCTTCAAGAGAAACCTTGACAAGTGGATGGGTAACAGTAAATACACCCCTGAGATCACTTCATTGGCTCTGCTTGACAGGGGATCAGTTATTTAATCAATGGGGCAGTGAAAGCCGACACACTCTGGCTAGCCTTATAAATGCCCTCGGGCTGATAGCCTAGTACCTACCTATGAACCTATGAACAAGGCTATGCCATGAATTCTTGAAGAACTTACTCTCCTGAAGAGAGCCCATGCCAAAAAGCTAGTATTACATAGATAATAGCACATCTTAAATCACCTATGATGAAGAGTGAAATTCTGGTCACTCTTTCTAAATGAGATACTCCCTCAGTCACTCAATTGTTCTGTGCAGCTCAGATATTTACACAAAACTCAAACTAAAATTAAAAAAGGAACTTCATTTATAGCAAATATACAGATTCTATTCCACAAAGGACTTCAGGGCAGGCATCAATCAGTTCTTAAATCCTTACCACAATGTACGTATGTATGTATGTATGTATTTATTTATTTATTACCATTTGTTTACTAGAGGTCCAAGGAAAAACTCCACACTAAACAGATACATTAAATTTTCAAACAGTTACAGTATGAAAGATGAGTGTAAACCTAATAAAACAACACAAACAATAGTCAGTTAATGGTTAGAAGACAAGAGGTGCATGTTGCACCAATGAGTCCTATCTACTAAACCAAGACAGACATCAAATAAAATATTTTTAATGTTAAGAATATTATTGCAGTACAGAAATGTGTTTTTTACATAGCACGATACATAAATAGCTAAAGGCCTAAATTAATTAGCAACAAAAGAGAAAGAGAGTGAGATATGTGGGAGCAATCAACAGCAAATAAGAAGAACAACTATAGTGCAGTGTCCATTAACACTGGTTTCTAGGTTTAGACCTGTATACAGCATTCATACACAAGTTCTTTGGCTGCTATGGGGGGGTGCACGGAGTAGTTTAAGGTACAGAAAATGATGGTCGGTAGTAGATTGTGGCATAGAGTAGAATGGCAGAAAATATACGTAGATGTATTGAGCTGAAAGGTGGAAGAACATAGTGAAGTAAGTTTGATGAGCTGTGTGGGGTTTAATGCAGGTGTTTACAGAAAGGTGTGGGTGGGCTGGGTGGAAAGGATTCATAGAAAAAGAGCAGGTAGCCAATAAAGAATAGATTAATGAATGATAATAAGCATTATTAAGTATGGATGGATATTTATAATATTTGGAAAATGAAGTTTAGTGGATATTAAGAAGATGAGTTAATACCATGGTGAGTCATGAACATGACCAAACTTTCAACAGGTGGTGTTTAACAGTTATGAGGTTAGGGGTTAGTTTTAGGGTGAGAGGGGTGGAGTTTCAGATTTAGGTGTAGTAGAGGAAGCCACCTGCAGAGTTATTATATTTGTCACTATTAATAGGTGTCTGTGGAGTGAAGAGAAGGAATGAATTATGATGCTGGTGCTGGGGCATTTATCTGATTTTGTAGATTAGGTTGTGTTGTATCTAACTGAGATAAAGTTAGGGTATTTTGCAGTTCAGTTAACTGAAGTTGTTTTACAGCTAAGCAGTGGTGTGTTCTATATGGCATATTAGTAGCAAATGTTGCTGTTTCATCTTACCATTGTTTGACTAGGTGGTATTATGCAGCTTGCAGACATAAAACTGGAAGCACCATGTTGAAGGGTGGAGTACAGGTAAGTTGTAAAACTTGTTTTCCTAATCTTGTCTGTAAGGTAGAGCTTTATTCTATAGAAGACACCAAGATTTTGGTGGGTTTTTTACTGCTTATTTTAGATGAATTACAAATTTCAAATTTTCATCAGGTATGATCCCTAGAAGTGTTGTGTGGGTTACTAGTTCAGTTTTGGTACAGCTAGAATAGGTTATGTTGAAACGATTCTTCTGATGAGATAACTACTTGGATGATGCTGGGATGTTTACTTGCAATGTGGAAATTGTTTATAAATATGTTGAAAAGGACTGGGCCCAGAATGGATATTTGGGGAACACCTACTATTACAGTTAAAAAGGAAGAGATATCTGTTTGCCATTTCACAGCCTGTTGTCTACCAGTAAGATAGCTGTTAAATCAGGCTAGAGCTGGTGGGCCTAGTCCTATGGATGAGAGCCTATTTAGCAGAAGTTGGTGGGATACAGTATCAATAATTTTAGATAAGTCTAAAAATACTGTGGATACAAGGTTGGCCTCATCTCTACTTAAGTTGTTGTGAAGTAATGAAGGGCAGAGATACTACTCTGATGAGGATGACATGTATGTTGTGTTGCAGAATGGAGTTTGTTATTAGAGAGAAAGTTAAGTAGATGGGTTTGGATACACCTTTCTAGTACTTTAGAAAGAAGTGAAAGAATTACGATGAGATGAGGTGATAACTAGAGAGGTCAATGGAATTTCTACCTTTATGCAGTGGTAATATGTAAAACTTTTTTCAGAGTTATGGGACATAGCTTGTATGACTAAGTGGTTGATTAGCAAGGAAACAGGAGAGGCATAGCATCAGCAGCAGGATTAGAGGCTAGAGGAACGTTAGAGGTTATGTTTTTTAGTACAGAGGTTACTACACTGATGACATTTCTCTTTGAATTGACTGACAATGCTTTTAGAGTGATTACTTTAAGAAAGAGTTGGTTGAATAGACTGACCTGGGTGAAGGAGCTGGTTGACTGAAGACCAGAATAGTTTAGGTTTGAACTGAGAAGAGATTTGTAGGTTTTTGTAATATGTTTTTTTGTCTAATTTGATTTTGCCATGTTTCTCAACTGTTTATATGTCATTAGGTTGGATTCATTGTAACAATTGTTACAATGCTGCAATTTAACACCAGATATTTTCCCTAGCTCCTTTAGTATGTCTGCTGCTAATGTTTTCAGAAATTGCTTTCCTAGTACAACCCCTTGCTTTACTTCTTGGTCTACTGACCTTCACACCTGATGGTGGAGAATATTCTGCTGAACTTCCAGCTTAAAGAAGTTATGAAAGCACATATCAAATGTTTGTCCAAGATAAAGCCCTCAAATACTCTTATTTGTGATGACTTTTCTCTTAAATCAATGTATCTATATAGTTTTTAAAGCCTTGTCTTCCCCTTACCATTGTCAATTGTTATAGTATCTGAGATAGGATTTTTGCCATCTGGAAGGAAGTTATTATTATCCCCTTTGAGAGATATAGAACATTTGTCAAATGAAACATCTAAAGATGGTCACTTAATTCATCTCTGTTATAAAAGGTCTAAAATCAGTGGTCCGTAAGCAATGTCATGATTACCTGTTTAAAATCACCTTATAATAGATTCCTAACATACCTTTTACAAATGTTCTGTTAATGCTGGGTTCCTCTCACTCACCAAGTTGATTAAAAAAGTTGTGAATGAAGGAGAAATTTGAAGAATGTTGAAGAATGTTATTTTTAAATGTCTCCATTGCCCATGAGATAATCATTCACTCTTTCTTGATTAACAGCCTATTAGATTTAGACTATGAGCAGTTCTGTCCCTCTTGGTTCAAGAATTAATCTCTGAACAGTACAAACAGGATTGAATGGGGCATCTCCTACTCCAGGTGCTACCCCATAAAGGAATTTTACTAAGGTCCATTTCACATTTCTCTTTGTTCAAGAAATTTGTCAAAAAACTGTTAATGCAGTGAGTCCCTGTCTCAATCAGTTTACAGATGACTCCGCACTTTTCTACAGTGACAACTACATTCCAGAGATTCAGGTGCATATCATTGTATTAATTACAGATGCTAAAAGAACCATATTAATAGTAAAACTAATAAATACAATAAATGATAACTCATCCCTTGGTACTACCTTCAAAGTATGAAAACAGATTTCCCACCTTTAAATGTGAGTTAAAGAGTTCTAGGGTGCAGCAGAAAATATAAGAAATGGATAAACTATTCTGGTCCCATGCCATATAGTGACAGTGTCCTAACTATAAGCCAAGCAATTTACATTTGATTAGCTACTTAAGTGATGGGGTAGCCAGACAAGAAAGGTGGAAAATAATATTGCTTAACCTGTGCAGCTCCTCTGGGGAGGCTGCACTGAAATGTATGTCTCAATGACATGTATCCATTAATATAGCTCTGATGGAGCTTTCAAGGGAGGCATGACTACACTGGGGTTATATCATCACAAGTAAGCATCTGCTACTTACGTGCTTGCAGACACACACACACACACACACACACACACACACACACACACACACACACACACACGCACGCGCACACACACACACACACACACACACACACACACACACACACACACACACACACACACACACACACACACACACACACACACACACACACACAGTTATGGCTGAACTACAATACCTCTGATGGCTGCCAGGATGAAGTTGCCCCATAATGAGAAATGAATGGACATGACTAATAATAAAGCTGAAAAAATGTAATACATAAGCTAGCCCCACAGATATCCTCTCCAAAATGTGAGTCTGCTGGAGAAGCTGAATCAGTAAAAAAAGCTAGATTTCCTTTATAGTTCACCAGAATTCAAGGATCAAGTTTCATGAACAATTAAAAAAATTGAACCAACTCTTGGGTTTCTCTGCTGCATTAACCTAAGTCTAATCCATGAATCTAGGTGCAAGGTTATCAGTTACAGTTTATTTCTCCTTCACAAACTCTCATTTTGTCTGTTCTGCATACAAAACTATCTCCACATCTTACTTGTAAATTATATACAGCACACCATAGGGAACTGTACGATGCTACAGTTTTCCCCCTCCCCCAAGTGCAGTGTTAACATCTTTAACTGACACAAATGAGACACAGCCACCTGTGAGTTCTCCTCCTAAAACTCATCTTACAGTTACAACACCGAGCAACAGTTCATAACTGGATGAATTATTCAACATTCATATTCTGAAGTAAGGAACTCCCTTACATCATGTATCAGAACTAATTTAAATTTGAAGCCTATGATAAAACCTGATTCCTTTCTGTCTTTCTGCTACTCCTTTATCCTTCTTATTTATGCCCAGTTTCTATCCAGTCGACTTTACTTTATCTGACTAGAGTTCCCTCTTCATGTCCCTCCATCTTCTTCTGCTTCCTCTTCATGTGTCTCATCTCATTTGCTTTCGCTCCCTCTCTCTTTCACTTTCTCTCTCTCTTCAACTGGTTTTGTACTTTTCTTCCCTTACCCTAGCTTCATTGTTATCATTCTGTTCCCCTTTTTACCTTGCCTGCTTTCTACCTTGTTAACCTATAAAGTGGTGTTTCTCTTTCTTATACATACTTTAGTTTTAATTCCTTTTAACATGTCACATTGTTTTTATTAAAGCTTAACCTTTTTACTGTACATAAACTGCTAAATGGCCTCTTATTTGTCAGGCCACCCAGTTATCAAAACAAACAAAAACTATCCTGTTTTTAAAATCATTAAAGTAGCATACGTAAAGGGAGACTGTATAATTACCACCATTATGAAACACGATCTACTGTCACTGATTACCTTTCCTTGTTTTTTTTTTTTTATCTTTTTGGTGTGGCTCCTTACAGATGGAAACAGTTGCTAGGCATTACCCACTTTAGTGAATTCTGGTATAAAGTGCTTCACAACTTTAACTAAACATCTGTCTATAATACAAAATAGTCCTAGAACTTCCATTTTCTTTCTGTTTCATACACTAGCATTAACGGCTTGGCTAATTAAATATCATTTGAATGCTTGAATAAATGCTGCCAGCTTGTGACTAACTAAATGTTTACACTATGACTCAATCTACATTTACTGTCAAGCAATTATCAGTGAAAGAGGTCATACATCTTACATAACACTGCACTATACTTTGTTAACATGATATGTTAGCTTTATGTCATATATCAAGTACTGTTTACCTAGAAACTGTTGTGCTATTACTCAATGAAGCTATACAAATCAGAAGGTTGGATATATGACTTGAATTCCTCCTATATAACATTCCTGCCGCTGATTAGCAACAGACCACCGCCTCCTAGTCTGGATACACTGCAGTGAACAGCTACCCAACTAGTGGAAACTATATTCACTGTTTGCTCCAAATCAAATGATATAGCTGGACAAGCTGGACAAAAGAATATGAAACTCAATGTCAGTCAGAACATGCAGTAACACAGACCACCACTCCAACTAGCAAATTATAATTAGCAGGCTTTCCACTGAATCCAAGATTAAGGAAAGGCTCAAAAGTTAAAACTGTCAATGCATAAAGAAATGGAAATCTTATAAAAAAAAAAAAATATATATATATATATATATATATATATATATATATATATATATATATGATGAGGACAAATCTTCAAGAAGGGTCTCTACATCACAAGTAGGGTGACATGCCTGGGTTAGGTCACAGCCTTAGTAGAATGGCAGACAGCATGCTGGCTTAGTCGTAAGATCTCCACCTCACAGCTAAAAGATTCTAGGGCTCAATAATGACCTTCTGGTCATGTGTCTGTGGAAACTTCCATATTCTGCCACTAACTGTTTGTTTTTTTTTCCATGTTCTCTGCTTTCCATCCATCACCCAAAAACATGTTAATTAAATGGCCACATTAAATTGTCCAAACATATGTTATATTTATTATTTCCCTCGTGAGTCAGGATATGGCTAAGAGAGTGCAAGAAGAATCAGTTCATTTTCCAAGTTAACAAATAAAAAAAATTACATAAATGAATATATACAAAGTTTATGGCTATCCCAGTTACCTGAGACATGCCATTGGGACACCCAACTCAAGACTTTCTAACTGACTGCAAACTAAGGAAAAGGCTATGTTTTCCTTAAAAGAAATGCTTCATCCACTGAATTTGTAAAGAGCCTGTTAATAGAAGACATCAGTAAAATGAGCACAGTTAAAATCACCACAAAACATTATCATTCCAGGCCACAGAATCTTCAAACTAACCCATATCAAGGAGCCCACACTTTCCTTCCATCCCCACTTCCAGGATGACGTAATTTTATATAGCGTTTACATAACCGAAAGCATAATATGGGTAAATAACTGAATCTAATGCCAAACCAGTTCTAGATGCTCTGTTTGAACAAATGACCAAAGGGCTACAAAAATGCCATAAAAACAAAAATAGATTCTTCAAGGTTGGTCATTATCTTCAGAAATCAGTGGAAGTGATGTCCTATTCTGGTTCCAGGACTCTTGAATCATTTGTCAGAATGCACAAGTTACAAATGCTAGTCAATCACAAAGTAGAATGGAGCAGGCAAATGTTTATATGAGCACACCAAAATTTTATTGTAATCCAAGGTTAAAATTGTAGAATATCCAAATGTATAAGTGCTTTTGTCTCCTTTTTAAATAAGTTGAAGAGACTTCATCAGATACAATTAGTTACTTTCATCACCTTTCCTTTTGTACAATCTTCAGCTTTGCTTCTAGTTTTCTGTCTATTTCCTCATTATCAGCCGCGTCTTCCCAACTCAGTTATTGTAGAAAGATTGTACAAAAGGAAAGGTGATGAAAGTAACTAATTGTATCTGATGAAGTCTCTTCAACTTATTTAAAAAGGAGACAAAAGCACTTATACATTTGGATATTCTACAATTTTAACCTTGGATTACAATAAAATTTTGGTGTGTTCATATAAACACTTGCCTGCTCCATTCTACTTTGTGATTGACTAGTGATTTCTGTTTGTTCACCTTTTTCATGAAGTTACAAATGCTGACAGCAGAAAAATGTCTCTATCTGATCGATAAAACCTCCTGGATGATTACAGAGTGCATGCATTATGCTTGCCTTTATATCCACAT
The DNA here is from genome assembly GCF_019279795.1 of Protopterus annectens. Classification (NCBI taxonomy): domain Eukaryota; kingdom Metazoa; phylum Chordata; order Ceratodontiformes; family Protopteridae; genus Protopterus; species Protopterus annectens. The sequence continues at coordinate 1,676,682,927 of NC_056725.1, read as the reverse complement.
ACGATGAAATTACAAGAAGCACCAAGGATTCAGAGAAAATCCTCAACACTTCAGTTTCAAAACTCTATTATCTGATTTGACTTGCGGTGGTGGTGCTGCGGTAGCATTGTCGCCTCACAGTAAGACGTTGTCCTGTTAGATTCTCAGCTAGAGCATCTTCTGTGTGGAGACATGCGTGAATGGGCGTACCTTCGTTGAAGGTTGCACGTCAGAGCTGGCAACTTGGCAAGTAAAAATCTACTGCCAATCATTAGCAGACCGGAGTTCCGCTGTGGTGACCCCTAACCGGAAAAAGCCGAAAGACACAACAACAACAACAACAACTCTAAACCTCCCCAAAATAATTGGCTCCAACATCTACTCATTAAAGCTCTCAGCAGATACCACTCTTCCCCTAAATGGGTAGATGGTGCATAGCAGCATACAACCTGAGCTCCACCATCTAAATCAGATTATGCACATTTTTTACATTTGTGAATCACAGTGACTATGCCTGAATCACAGCTTATTTAACCATAAAAAGTAGTTACTAGATACCTCTTTGAATTCTGTTGAAGGCTAAGTCAGTCATTTTATCATGCAGGACACAACTATGGAGGCAACATCCTTTATGTCAAAAATGATAAAAATAAACTCGGCTTTCACATGACAGTTCTTCGGGATTCTGGAGTTAATGTCATCCTGTTTCTAACAATGCTAAATGCCAGGCTTCCCATAAGGAAAACACAGTGGCTGCTAAAAAGTGCATGGATTCTACCTCCAGATCAATTTTGGCAGCCCATTCAAGTACTAACTACAACAGCAACAAAAAGGTTTATCATACATGTTTTTTTGTCATGTGTTACTTGTTTCAGTGAAACATAACCAGATAAATCCAGTTCAGCAAACTCCTGCTTTCTGAAGTGGCTTATAACTTATCCTAAGGTTCTATGACCTTGGAGTTAGTTATTAGGTGAGAGTGTGCAGTGTGTGGGCCAAGCCAGTGGTCTGCAAACATTACTTGGGCTCTACACACTCATCCTGGGTACTATAGGACAAAAGATCTTATTGCTTGTTTTTTCTTTACAGAAAGGAAACTGTGATTACCATACTCAAATCAAATGGTGTCTAAGAGGTTAAATCACTGAATTATTACTTGTATAACAAATAACATTCAAACTGGCTCAAGGACAGAACCCACATGGTTAGAATTGCTGGAGCCATGTCAGACTCCAAACCAGTTACAAGTGGCATCCCACAAGGCTCAGCCCTGGGACCTCTCTTGTTCGGTATATATTTCTCGGAGGTACAGGCCAACACGGAAGGACTGTGGCTGACCAAGTTCGCAGATGACTGCAAACTAGGCACCATAATTGACTCTCCAGCCGACACAAGCATCCTACAAAAGGGCCTCACAGAAACAGACAACTGGTGCCAGAGCCATGGCCTCAAGCTAAACGCCAAAAAGTGTATAGTCATCCCCTTTGGCAAAAACAAAGTGCCCACAAATTACCACACAGGTGGTAATCCATTAAATACGGAAGAAGTAATTAGGGACCTGGGGACCCAAGTTGATAGCAATCTCTCATTTGAAAACCACGTGGCCAAAGTGGTTAGAAAAACATTTTATATAGCCCACCTAATCATGAAGGGATTCACATCTAGATCAGGGGAGGTCATCGTGCCTCTTTACTCATCCCTCATCAGGCCCATAATTGAGTACAATGCCCCTTTTGGGATGTACCTTACCAGACACCTGCAGCGACTGGAAAGACCCCAAAAGTACCTCACCAAGATGATCAAAGGGCTCAAACAGATGCCATATGCTGCCCGGTTAAAGAAACTCCAGCTCTACTCAGTGGCATACCGCCTGCTCAGAGGCGATCTGTGCCTGACGTATAAAGCCATGTCCAACCCGAAATTAATGGACATGCTGCACCTCAGAAAATCCAAATCCTATCGAGCTACGCGCTCGAGAGATTTGAACCTCAGCACTGAAATAAATAGGACATGCTGGAGGGACAGATTCATAACTCAGAGGCTCCCTTCACTCTGGAATAAAATCCCAGTCCAGGTTAGGCAGAGTCCCTCAATGACTCTCTTCAAGAGAAATCTTGATGAGTGGATGGAAGATCGTAGGTTTACCCCGGGTATCACTTCTGTGTCACTGTTAGACAGAGGCACAATATACTAACCTCGAAAAAGGGCATAGCAAAATTCATTTAAAATGGGTGGCGAAAGCCAAACACACTTTGGCTAGGCTTATAAATGCCCTAGGGCCGATAGCCTAGTATGAACCTATGAACCTATGAACTTTGACAGACATTATCAATGATCATATCACTAAAAATGGCACTATCTCTGCTGCCTTCATCAGTAATGTGTCTTCTGGAGACATACTTGAGGTTATGACTTTGACTGCTGTCCGAAAGTTCACAAATACTACATTAGTTACATAATCCAAGAACACAGCTTGATTTGGAAGAACTGTCTTGCAATTTCTTCTGTCGTAACTATCTAAGGCCTTTATTTCTTTTCAGTGATGATATAATGTTTGCAATTCTGGTTTGAAGTAGTACTGCTACAGGAATCCATGACATAACATATTTTGTGAGGCACTCACAACAGCAATAGATCCTTAAAAAAGGTGTTCTTCAGAAAAAGGAAGACAATCTTAAGAGACACAGTGTATGACTCAATGGAGACATCGTTAGTAGTGGATAACCAAAACAGCCTTCTTGGATAAGCTGGACACTCAAAAACAGTAATACAGTCTTTATCTGCCATAAAGCTCTGTCTACATTAGTGTGTTACATAGGATGTTTATTTTAACTGCTCTGACATTTTCTGATTTTCATCTTGAGCAATCCAACCTCATTTCATAGTTTACATAAGTGTTTTCACTGAAATCTGAATCATTTGGGATGTGTATCAAATTAATATTTTAATAATGTCATTACAGTATAGTGTTGATTTACAAAACATTCACATCGCTGTTATCATCTCTAATCACAACTAAACATGTAATGTGGTTCCTTTTTGTTTCAAAACTCATGAACCTTTTGGTTTTCTTTCTTATTTCTTCACATACTTACCCAAAAAACAGTTAGTTTTCTGTTCCCCATTGAATCCAGCCATTTTCTTAACATATTACTGCTATCTCAAGGAAGATGCCACAGATACTTGTTGCTTGGCCAGTTTGTGTTGTTTCTACAACTCATCTCATGTAGGACATCAACATCATATATTGTTCTTTCCTCAGTCTTAAATCTGCACATATCCTATCCATTGTAACTCTCCTTCCTTTACTGTAGATGTGTTATGGGATGTGTTTGATTTGGATATATTCTCATAACAATCCAAAACTGACTACAAATAGCAGCCTAGGAGCCACTAAAATATACAATAACATTAGGCCAATGGCAACTCAGATTAATGTCATGGAACACTTTATTTAAAGCATTGAGGAGACTTTTCTTGGAAATTTATTAACAACATTCTCCTCACCTTTTGCATATGTCCACTGCTTATTTATGATTCCCTCTCAATTGCTGTAATTGTACTCTGGTCTAATTAATGGCTGCTGTGTCCTACAGACCTTGCGGGGAACCTGCTGGCTTTGCATTCTTTCTATAACACTGTATGTCATGGTTAAAAATGGCTCATGGACCAGCCCACCTATTCAATTAATAAATAACATAAACACACATGTGCTCTTGTTGCAACAATTGCTTTCCATCAAATAATATGTAGGCTACTTCTCTTAAAACTGAATAATTTCTTATTTCATATCAGTATATCATAGGTCACTGTAGTACTATGATAGTGTCTAAACTTGTTAAGATATATCACTTTATAATAATAATTCAGATCGCAGCTAGCATAGCCAACATTTCAATGCTCAATTATTTCTTTCAATAAAAATTAATAATGGGAAACATGGAGAACAAAAGCAGTTAAGCATTTACTTTTCAGTGACCTTCAGAACAATAAATACATATACATTTATTTACATATTAATTACTCACTCATCTATTGATCATTAATCTTGTTAACAATGTTCAATAATTCTCAAATGTTGAGGAAATCTCTTCAAATTACAAAGGGACCCACAATAAACTCTATAAAAACTACATGAATAATTTAAAGGATCACAGCTAATACAGTTTTATTAATGAAAGCAATGTCCTCCGACATTGATCCTTAGATAAACTTCACTGCAATTAGATACTTAACCTACAATACAAAGCTTTGATTTATCTGTGTCACAATTCTGAGGATTGTTGCTTCACATTGACAGGAAATGTAGGTGGTTAAAAAATTGCATTACTGAACATGTTTATGAAAACAAGATATGCAGAATGCCCTTTCAAAACACATTACAAGAGGAACTATATGCATCATTCTATTTTTTTTTTTAAACTGCAAGTCATTTGATCAAGTTCACTGAAGGGAAGATATAAAATTATCCTTCCTAGACTTCCGTAGTGGGAAAATTATGTAGTAAATGGCACATTTATGAAAAATGACTAGGATACTATTCTTGGTGACTGGGATAGTCTTCTTGGTAACTGAGTGTTGTCCCCAGTAAACCAAACACATCTGCTCAGGATATTACCAGTGACATATGTGGTGTTACAATCATCTACATTCAGACACACATATGTTAAGACAGTCAATAAAATGGTGCAATCAAAGGAGAAATAAGGTATAAAACTGAAACGTGGTACTGCCTAGCTTTCAAACTCACCTTAATGATAAAAATAAATCTACATTAAGTAAAGTATAGAAACAATTTAGTTTTCTTATCAAATGTACTAGATCATAATCAAACTATAAACTTAGTTTGCTTTTAAAGTTTGACAAGATTAATGATAATGACATTTTCTTTAACTATACCAGACAAATTTATAAGGGGAAATTGTAAATGTAACATATTATCAATAAAGAAAAGTGATCACTCTGCCATAGGAAAAGCCCAGTGTGCTTACAGAAAAAAAAAACTTATGCCAACTTCATAATAACCAAAAGCATATGTCAGAGTGCTACACATACAAAGTGTGTGTGTGGGGGTTCCCATTATAACTATGATAACTGCAACAAAATTTAAAATTAGAGATTCATGTTTCATTGGAACACATAACATATCTGATGATTTTATCAGCAATCAAAGAAAACCATTTAAGTCCTTATCTCTTATGTTAAACAAAATACTAACATACAGACACATCCCTGATCTATAGTAGCAGGCTGCAGTGGTATGATTTTGGGTGGGGGGGGGGGCTACCATCAGACCCAAACAATTTTAGAGCAGTCAGCTTAACCAGTATTCTAAATATAATCATGGAAGGGGTCATAAATATAGGGCTTATCCAGAATGACCAAGAGAACCTACTCTGTTAGATGTGTAACAGCATAGATTTGTTTTCTTAACTTTGTGGCATTCTTTGAAGAGATAACAGCAGTGCTTGGGCAAGAAATGACACTGGTACTTATTCTGACCTGGTTAATTGCTTTGATACTAGTCACAAGGGATTAACCAAGTATGATAGTTGTATGAAAGTCTTTGCATAGGTATTTTTATATAACAATAAACTTCAGAGGATTTTTCTTTAGGTGGATAGTAAATGGGGATGTGGTAGGGAAGGGAAATGAAAGAAAGAAAACCAGGAGTCTCTTTGTTTATTTATTTCTTTATTTTGAAGGGGATATAATGATATGGCAGATTTTTCAAATTTCTTACAGAAGAAATATTGGGGGGAACAAATGGTAGCAGCTAAGAAAATTATTATTTTGAGCTGAGACAGAGCATTTGAATTGAAAGGCTCGCTCCAGGTTTAATACTATTTAACAAAAAATGCAGTTATGAAATAAAATCTAGACCAACTGCATTGGATGTACTGGGTATTGTAAAGGAGATAAAATAACTTGATGTGGTTCTTTAGAAAAGAGAATCTGCAAATATAATAGAAATAAGTAAAATTTATGTGATCGAGAGGAAGAGTGAGGTTTAAATTGAGTAATTTGTGTAATATTGGAAAAAATGAAATTATTAAAAAGAAAATATCTATGTATATTGCATGTTAATAATGGAACAGAAACTGTTATTAAGGTCTGTTTCCTTTTCTATTAATATATGTGAATTCACGTTGTAACTTAATGTATGACGCTTTACTAAAGATGCTGAAAAATTAAAATTATTAAATTCCTATCCAAAACTTCTTAAGCAACGAAGTACAACGAGTCAAAGTGAGAGGTCAGCCATCTATGCCAATGGGTGTAATCACTGATATCTGGCAGGGATCTGTACTTAGGCCTCTTTTTTGGACTGTCATTCTCAGATATAAAAGTAGGAGAAGGGATCTGAATAACCAATTGTGCTAAAAATTAAAACTAGATAACATAAATTTGGCAAAAAGGATATAAAATTATGCTTACAAAATAAATGGCCACATCATAAAATGACCCATCAGTAGAGATATTGAGACAGCAGTGGATAATTTAAATTTCATACCAAAGGCAGACAAGGATATTCTGCAGACATTCTTAATTCTAAATGACATGTCTAATTAATCTACGAAAATCATTGTACTCTTTAAGAGTTCACTTATCAGATCCATTATAAATACAGTACTGTATTTTATAGCCCTTAAAGAAGTCACCAGAAAAAAAAAATTAAAAAGGTACAACTCCTTACTAGAAAAATTATAGGACTGAAAAATATAAACTATTTAGAAAGGCTTCAGGAACTTACATTATGTTTGCTTTCTTATTGGTGATTCTGCCTGAACTATTAAGTCCTGGGCGAAAACATTTGAAAGGTGTTCATTTTTTTTTTTTTTTGCCCCTTTCGTATGTTCGAGTTTCTCTAAATTCGAGATTCTGGTTTCAAGTTTATGAATTTCGAGTTCAGAGAAATTTATTTATTTTATTTTATTTTATTTATTTACATTTGTTGACCGGGAGTGTCCGACTGGACGTAGGTCCATTTTCAGCGGAGGCCCGGAGAGAAAAGCTCCACAGTTAAAATAAACAGACAGTAGTTACATTGGATTACACAATGATTAACAATTTAACATAGCAATTACTTACAACATATTTACAGATGAAGAACATAGTACATCAGTAGACAACTAGAATCTTTATCTGTGAAGTACATAACAGACATTAACAAATGTTACAATAAGAAGTTCCTGCTGTATAATAAGTACTAGGCGTATGAGCATCTGAGCTTGCTATAATCAAGGTAGTTAGTGGAGTGGAAAGAAAGGTAGTGGTTGAATGAGGTGGGTGATATTAGAGTGGGAGTTGCAAGGGCATAGCCAGCATGTTTTTAGGTGCGCTTTAGTAAAGTTTTGAAGTGGGTGCATGATGGTACTGTGGTAATTGTGGGTGGAATGAAGGGGAACCACATGCACACATATATTGAATCAGTCAGTCTAACTTAGTTATAGGTTCATAGGTTCATAGGTAGGTACTAGGCTATCGGCCCAAGGGCCTGCTTAAGCCTAGCCAATAAGGATCCCTGGCTTACACCACCCAAGAAAGTTATTTTTCTGTGCCAATGTCGAGCAGAGACACAGAAGTGATCCCCGGGGTGTATTTCCTATTTCCCATCCACTCACCAAGATTTTTCTTGAAGAGTGCTAATGAAAAACTTTGCTTGACATAGATGGGTAGTCTGTTCCAGAGTATGGGAAGTCTCTGGGACAGGAATCTATCCCTCCAGCATGTCCTGTTTATTGTGGTGACAAGGTTTAGGTCCCTAGAGCGTGTAGGTCGGAGGGATTTGGATTTCTTTAGATGTAGCATGTCTAACAGCTCTGGGTTTGACATAGCTTTATATGTTAGGCAGAGATCACCTCGGAGTAGGCGATATGCTATGGAATAAAGCTGGAGTTTTTTGAGGCGGTCAGTGTAGGGCATTTGTTTGAGGCCAGTAATCCTCTTTGTGAGGTACTACTCTGGCCTTTCCAGCTGCTGCAGATGTCTTGTGAGGTACATTCCAAAAGGGGCATTGCAGTCTATAATGGGTCTAATGAGTGTCGAGTAGAGGGGAACAATGATCTCTTTTTTCCTGGAGGAGAACCCTTTTATGATGAGGTGTGCCACGTAGAAGGACTTCCTGACTACTGTGGCGATGTGACTATCAAAGGAGAGACTACTGTCCACCTGGGTCCCAAGGTCTCTTATCACACATTCAGTGTTAAGTAGATTGCTGCCTATATGGTAGTTCATGGGTACAGAGTTTTTACCAAAGGGGATGACACTGCACTTTCTGGCATTGAGCTTGAGGCCATGGCTCTGACATCAGGCATATGTCTATGCGATGCCCTTCTGTAGGATGTCTACATCATTTGAGGACTTGACTATGGCTCCTAGTTTGCAGTCATCTGCAAACTTCATTATCCAGAGGCCTTCTGTGTTAGCCTGTACTTCAAAGAAGTAGATACCAAACAGGAGAGGTCCCAGGACGGAACCCTGTGGTACTTCACTTTTCACTGGTTTGAGGTCAGATTTGGAGTCTGCAACTTTTACATTGTGGGTTCTGTCAGTGTGCCAGTTGGCAACCCATCTTGTGATGTAGGGATTTATACCTAGTTTAGTGAGTTTAGCTATAATTCCAGAATGGGGGATGGTGTCAAAAGCCTTGGCAAGGTCAGTATAGGCTGTGTGAACCACCTTACTCCCATCTATGGCTTTGGTGACTGATTCAAAGAAGTCAATCAGGTTCAGGAAGCATGATCTGCCTTTCACAAACCAGAACTGAGAGGGATCCAGAGTTTGGAGGTTACCAATGTCTTTGTTTATGAGTTCCATGATGATACATTAAATGGCCTTGCAGACCAGGCTCGTCAGGCTAATAGGTCGATAGTTCCCGGGATCAGTAGTGGCTCCCTCTTTGTGGAGTGGGATAACTGTTGCTGTGCACCATTCAGTGGGCACAAAGCCTGATGTGAGGCTATTATTGAACATGGTGCTTAAGTGGGGAGCCAGTTTGTTCTGAAGTTCATGTAAAACGCAGCCTGGGATGTTGTCCTGTCCCATGGATGCTGTGTTTTTTGGCTTTAGAAAGTGCAGCTTTTACCTGCGTACTACCACGTATGATATCATAATGAATCTATTTACATGTCTAACTGCAGTTTTCTTTTTTTTATATTGAGCTCAATCTCCATGATTTGATTTTTTTCATATAGCCTCTTGCCAACCCATTCTATTATTTTCTTCAACATGAAATACATTTTTTTTATTTTGTATCACAATAATCTTCTTTTGTGTACTTTTTTACAAATGATAAATTCTGCATTTCCCTGGTAGATTTTCTACCTTTAAAAATGTGTCTACTTCAGAAGACTAACAAACCCAAAGACTGAATCCCAAAAGACCGAAAATTCAAAATACTGAACAAATTTTAATGGGGGGGCAAGCTCCCCTGCACTCCTCATGTGGGGGGCTGTGCCTCCCACCCCCCTGCTAAGTATATATACCAACTCCAAGATCGTAAAACAGTGGAGAAGGAGCAAATTACATCATTCAGCATTTTGAATTTTCAGTCTTTTCGAATTCAGTCTTCTGAATTAGACCCTTTAGAATATATGCTCATAAAAGGCTTCTCATCCAAACAGATTGTTAACTTGGTCCTGTGTGATCTTTTTCAAAACTCTTACCCTTGTGTCTATCCAAACTCTCATATGGTCTGAAGCAGCCCTGCTGTGAATTGTACAATCTGTTCATCTGAATACTATTTGACCTGAAGATATAAAGTAACCTGACCTTGAAAGAAAGCCACATAGGTTCAGGTGTGAGGTAAATGTCTGCAAATTCCCATAACTACTGGTTCTATCTACAAATGCCAGTTCTTACACTAAATCCTTGCATCCTTTCCTATTCTTTTGCTTCTTTCTTCTCTTTTTCTGTCTTCATTTTAGATCTGCATTTGACATGCAGGTGATGTCAATCACTGTACTTGAGAGGTAACATTCATTTTAGTCACTAAAGTCTGATAAGATGAGACTGAGCCTGTATTTTATCCATGCATGTTGTAGCTAGGAGTAATGTCTGTCCTAGCCATCTTCTCAGTGTGCTGGGGACTTAACTTTGTTCACTTCCTCCTGCTAAATAAAGTAGCTTATCTAACTGTTTTCTTTACAGTAACTGGCTACTTTATGTTTTTAAACTGAAACAACGTAGCTGTATCACGAATTAACGCACTTGTGACAGTGATATGAAATATGTAATAGAAGAAGAGAAGCACAAGTGCGAAAAACGAGGAAAAACAAAATTCTTGATCAGTCCAGATTCTTGTTCAATCCAAATAACGATGTCCCATAGATCTTAAACAGATTGATTTATTCACAAATAACGTAAATACAGGGATAAGCGCTTTCACTAAGTTATATTCATATTCATATTTATACTTAATATTCATATTAGTATTTACATTTCTACTCACATCCGCAGACACATTTACTATATGCATTTATATTTGTCATATTTGTTTTATACGTACAATATCAATTCATTCATTTATTCATTAATTTATTTATTTATTTTTCTATATTAAATATATTCCATATACATATATACATATATTTTTCATATATTATGTATCCCTTAGTTTCAGGAATTTTGATGCACTGTTTAGCTAGATGGTATTTGCTTCATTTATTGTATACATATATATCAAACAATATTTGATATATAACACTTGTAAATAGCTGTGTTCATTTTATCTTGTACAGTCATATTCCAATTTAGCATCCATGTGACATATAACGTATAGACATGAATTATTTTATTCCTAATGTCTATATAAATCTACATATATATATTATTATTTCCATCAAGGGTTTTTACATTAAATGTTTTTTATTATAATGTATGAAACGTATTATATTTATTATAGTGATTTTATTATTCTTTGCATTGTAGTCTTGTATGTATTTTATAGTTCTTAAACCTATATTTGTATTTATAAGTCCAGTATCCATGGTATACTGATTGCTTAATTAAATACTGGCAACTGATTTTAATTAATGTATTAAGTAATTAAGTCAGACTATATAAAACATTGATCCATGGAGAGAGTTGTAGGATCTGATGAAGCTAACTTAGTGAAAGCGCTTATCCCTGTATTTACGTTATTTGTGAATAAATCAATCTGTTTAAGATCTATGGGACATCGTTATTTGGATTGAACAAGAATCTGGACTGATCAAGAATTTTGTTTTTCCTCGTTTTTCGCACTTGTGCTTCTCTTCTTCTATTACATACTTTATGTTTTTATTTCATCCTGTTTTTATGACACTAAAACAACCAGTTCTACCTATCACTATGTTCTTGTGGATATAGTATAGACTCCTGCCAAAAAAAAAAAAATATATATATATATATATATATATATATATATATATACACACACACACACACACACACACATACACAGAATACACATTTGGTAGAGAATGTACAAATGAGTGAATGCTCATTTGTGCAAATCACATATTGTTGAATTTTGTTTTATATAGTGTAGGTAAGCAGGAGTGTGCAGGAAAATTGACATTTGAATGAAAAGTGGTGGTTGTCAAGGTGCAAGATGGATTTATAACAGCTGGTGTGAAAGTACAAGTGTTCGCTGGTTGGGTTAGAGTAAGGGGGTAGACTGACTGTGCTGCATTTTTTGTGTTGGTTGTGTTTTGTGTCCTTTTGTCTTGTGTAAATGATACTGTTAGGGTAAAGGGGTCTTAGTAACATAATGTGTAGGGTTAGTGTTGGGGCAGAGGTAGGGGTAAAGTTACAGCTAGGATTAACACATATGAGTAAGGTAGTACAGGAGAGTGAATATCAAAGGCAGTAAAAAACAACTGAAGAACAATATAAGGTCCACTAAAGGAGGTTATGAACTTAGGCTGGGCTCTAAAGTAAAAAAATAATTATATATCCTTCTTTAGCTATGTTAGAAAACTAAGGAACAATACCATACATTGTACTGAAATGAACGTCTTCATAAAGATATCACCTATTCTGCCCCAAAGACATAGCCAATTCCCTTGTAAACCAATTTAGTCTCAACTGCATTCCTGATATGTCTATACAAAGCCCTGAAACATCTAAATTTCTTACTGCCCCAATTATGTCTAATGATCACTTACTGAAAGTACTAGCCAAGATCAAACATACTTCCTCCATGGAACTTGTTAAATATGCCCTAACAGACACACTTCTTAAATTGTTTAACCTATGTTTAGTTATTGATTTTGTCCCTGAGGAGTGGCACACTGCAGTTAGGATGCCCCTCTGTAAGGGTGGTCTTACAACTGACCTGGGTAATTACAGACCTTTCAGCCTTACAAGCCGTAACTGCAAAGCCATGTAACTTTTTATAACTGATCTCATAAATTACAATATCAAGAACTTTATTAGACATGACCCCCAACAATTTGGCTTTGTGAAGGGTTGATCCTGTCTTTTGAATCTGGTAAAATTCTTCAAAAGAATTACAGCAGCTGTAGACTGTGGACATGCAGTACACACAGCATAAGGTGACCTGGCCAAGGCCTTCAACGCCATTCCCCATGCTAACATCATATAAAATATAAATGCTTTAAAAATCAAACCATATGTGGTAACGTGGAAAGCAAACTGGACTGGGGGGGGGGGGTTGGCATAATGGTCCAGGTGTTTACCTTACAGACACAAGGTACAGGGTTTGATTCTCACATGGGATAATTGGCTAGGCTTAAAGTGACCCACAAGAGCAGTTAGCCTAGTATGAACCTATGAACCATACTGGCTGAAAAGCAGTACCCACACAGTGTGATCTGCAGGTACCTTATCAGAAATTAAGAAAGTGACCAGAAGTATCCCTCAGGATTCGGTGTTTGGACCTCTCCTTTTTGGTATTTACTTCTCAGATTTCCAAGTAGAAAGTCAAGACTTCTAGCTACCAACGTTTGCATACAGCTGCACCCTAGGGAGTGCTGTTACATCACCCCTTGATACCCAAACCCTCCAAAATTAACTTTGTCTAGTAAAGTCTAAGTGTGCTAAAAATGGGCACAAACTAAATGTATATAAGTGTAGCAGCATCACTTTTGGAACACAACCCCCCCCCCCCCAATCTTACTGTACAGACAAAATACCACTACAAAACAAAAATCTTCTCCAGGATCTAGGAACATAGATTAAAAGCTCCCTCTCTTTTGACCAACATGTGGCCACAATTGTTGAGAAATCCTTTTATTTAGTCATCTAATTGTTAAAGGAATATAATCAAGGTTTAAAGAAGATATCATCAGTCCTTCAGCATTGATCAGGCCAGTTATTGATTACAATTCTCCCCCCAAAAGATCACAGGCCTAAAGTGCCTAAGCTGCCAAGAAAAGGTGGTAGTTCTATGCTTTTTTCAGTGTCTTACAGACTTTTTTTGAGAGGAGATCTCTCTCTCTCTCTCACTCATGGCCGGCCTTAGGCATAGGCGAACTAGGCGATCGCCTAGGGCGCTGTACAAGAAGGCCTCGTAAAGGGCGCAATTTGTGTTTATTTATTTTAATTAATTTACTGTTCTTATTATACGAACGCATAATAAGAAAGTAAATTAATTAAAATAAATAAACCATAGGGCACCGGACTCATAGGGAGAGGAGGGGGAAGACAGCGCCCCTCCCACTTTTATACTTCCAGGTTGGCCAGGACTTTAAGAATTAACAAAAAAAAAAAATCTTCACTACACGGTACTGGAGTCGGTAGTGGAGTCTTCTCCTTTAAGGAGGAACATACATGCGTCACATACACGCACGCCAACATGGATGTAAACACGTTCTACAGTTGCAACAGCAATAAACAAGCAGAAGGGTTAACTCCATGTGTACGCGTGTGAGCTATTCAGATTAAAAAGAAGGTAAGTGCATGTGTAGTTTACACTGGGTTTCTGTGTGCGAGAGAAAGTGTGTGTGTGTGTGTGTGTGTGTGTGTGTGTGTGTGTGTGTGTGTGTGTGTGTGTTTCTGAGTTTGTGTTTTTGGAAATAACAGCTATTAATAAGGTTTGTCTGAAAGGATAGTCCCTTATGATCAGGTAGCATAAACTTTCCAAATGTGGTAGGGACAATAGACTCAGGGAACCCCACTACCTCAGGAGTCCTTCTGGGAAGAATGGACATGCAATTTTTGCCTCAAAAAAGTTACTGGTATATCTTAAACAGGGTCTGTTTGCAGTGAATTCTAATTACTTCAACTCCTAGGTTTTAGATGAGTAAAGAAAGGTAACACTGTATAAGATTGATTAAAGTACATAATCACCACATAGTTTTCTCACTGAGCTGCAGAACAGCTTTGTACTGCTCTGTGCATTGATTATAATGTAAGCTGTTAGCGGGGTGATATAGATGAAAGAAAGTTTTACTAAAAGAAATCAGGATAATAATGTTGATTGAATTACATCTGCTACTATTGTTTTTCTTAAGATTTGGATAGGGTTTAGCTTATAAAATAATTGCTTATTTTTCTGCTGACTATTTCACTGAAGAATCTTGTCAAACTAAATTTCCCTATAAAGCTTAGCTTAAAGAAATATGTGAATAAATTATGTCTTCTCCTGTTTTTTTTTTTTTTTAAGATTTAGATAAGATTTAGCTTATAAAATAATTGCCTTTTCTGTTGCCTATTTCACTGAAGACTCTTGTCAAACTAAACATTCCTGCTCCCATCTAGGCCCTGAAGTTTCTTAATGAGCTGTCATCTTATGTCTCTGATAATGTCCTCTAATAGGTATGTTTCTTATACGATCAGTCATATCAACTTGTCCTAGGTTGATATCTCAGAACCATTCCAGTCAGGCAAAGGGCAACTTGAAACCTGCCCACGCTACAGTAGTTGTGTTCCTGCTAAATTCTGAAGACTGTCGTTGTTTTCCTTGAATGTATTACATATCTACGGAATATGCCTAGTTAGATGTTGTAAATCACTCTTCTAGGCCTGAGGTCCAGTGATCGGAAAGGGGGGTAAGCTCCCATAGGGAGGTACAGAGGGGATTGAAGAACCCAACAAAATGGTTTAATGGCATTGCAGGTAGAATCAGGATTCTCAATATTTCTGTTAGAATCATGCTTACTTGTTAATGTCTCAGGGCTTTAGATGTTGGTCTCTCACTTCTGAATAAGAGCTGCTACAAACATGTCTTCATACATAGTAGCATGCATAGTGTTTGTTCTGGTACATGAACAGGTATAGGCTCTAATGGGAAACTCAGATTACTAGAATTATTTTCTACTGTGACACTCCATAACATTAACAAAATGAAATATGCAATAAAAGTAAGATTACCCAGGTATGTATTGCTGTGGATCACTGCTTGAACACTTAGCAATCAAACGTACAAACATCTCAATCTCAGAAGCATCTTTTCACACACACACACACACACACACACACACACACACACACACACACACACACACACACACACACACCACACACACACACACTTTTATCCATTATATCGGCCACTACTAAACCAGCTAAGTAAGATGCATGGTCTAAACATGATCCTTGGGAACTGGCTAATATTTAGGGACCAAATGCGAACAGTGGATAAATAATTAAGTTTCTGCTTGTGGAATATCTCCATGATCGAAACCTTATTCCTTGAGAGGATCTTACAAAACCTGTTCATGTTCCTGTTTCATCCTACCTTTACTACAATAAAGCCCTTTACCTGGGATTTCCTGATTCTGAAACTGATCTCTTTAAGCTAGCAGAAAAACTCTGTTACCAGGCTATTTACTGTTGTACCCAGGTACCATTGTGTTACATGTGTGCTGTGAAGTCTGCTCTAGCTTCCTGTTTGCTATTATATCATCTTTAAAACCTTGATGCAGCTATAGCTGTTCGTAAATTATTAGGGTCCTCTTTATCTGAGGGATTTAAAGTGATATATTACTCTCACTGTGCATTTCAGTCCCCCCCCCCACCCCCCCAGAAGCTGCTGGCACTTTTACAAGGGCATTTGGAAATGTGGAGATCACTCTTTTGCTTACCGAGACCTGCATCTGTGAATCTGATACTGGAAGCTGGTTGACAGGTATGGAGAAATTTCAACATGTTTTATATGTTAGGTGGGAGGAGAAGAGTATAAACTCCATGCAGGTAGCAGACGAGTATGGCAGCATTTTGTTAATTTCTCTTAACAGTAAACATTACAGTCTTTCATCATGGATTGCTGCAGGTGAAAAAATGGCTGTGATTTAAGATTTCCTTTTTTGATGAATCTTAAAGTGAGTGGGGCATTGTATTATTGAAGATCAGAGCTCTCAACCTATTATTTGCCTCCCCACACACACTTTACCCCTCCCCAGAGCTATCACTTTTTTCTTACAGCTAACACCACTGGCCAGTTTCCTTCTCCCCAAAGCCCATGTATCCATTGATAGAGTGCTGAGACATAGCTCTCCATTGTCCATAATGTTATATAGTTCCCAGATTTTGCCTCACATTTTTTGTCTTGTCCATCTAAAATATTTGATCTGATAAATCACTGAGGTGAAATGTCAGTCAGTAATGCATTTGATTTTCAGCCTTCATTTCCTTCAGAAAATGCATGCTAAGACAAATGCTGTTATTCTAGCAACTTTCTAAGTCTATAAGAGCAATATTTATAATCTGTCTCTGTTTGGGGGCCTATGACCCCTCTCCCACCGTTATTTTAGGCTTCGTTCAGATTTTTTGTGCTAAGAGGTTGAGAGTTATGAAGGCATGGTATGTAATGTCCTAGTTGCCGCTTTATTTGTTGCATTTTAAGAGGGGATATGGGTTCTGCATTCCTTAGTGTGCCGTCCTATGTTTAAGATGCCTAGTTACTATGAACTTGTCCGTTTCTCAGTCATTCTCTATTGCAATATTATCAGTGTACCATTTTTTTCTTTAATGCGACTTAGGCAATTCATTCTTCAAGGGCAGCAAGCACTGAATTTGTAGATGGAACAGTGGAATGTAAAGTTCTTTGCCAGTAATAGCATCTTCATTAGTTACAAATCTCTTTAATGTAGAATTATTCAGATGATGTTTACTTCTGCATAGATTGTGTTTATTGACTGATACTGTTTGAGGGGCCTTTTATGGTTAAAATGTTCTGAAATGGGCAGTTTTGTCATTATTGGGTCATACATTTTGTTTCATTACTTACTGGAAAAATGTTCAAAACTACAAATTTAACACACTGTAACAAGTGTAAATGTTTTCAATGTGCAACTGGCTGTTTTTTGTTTATCAAATGACACACTGTGTTGTAGAATGTGAAAGCAGTGTTATAGCATAATTGCCTTTGATGCAGAAGGCTGTGGATTCCACTCCCACACCATGTAGATGGAGTGCTGCTATGCAGTGCCTATATGATTGTTGATTATTTGGTGCATTATAAGGGAGGATAGGGGTTCTACACTCCTGAGTATGGCCTTTTGTATGAGATACCTAGTGACTGTGAACTTGTTAGTCATTTCCTATTGCAATATTACCAACTTACCAATTTTTAATGTAATATAGGCAATTAATTTTTCAAGGGCAGCAGGCACTGAATTTGTAGAGAACACTGATATGTAAAGTTGTTTGCCAGTAGCAACATCTTCATTAGTTACAAATTTCTTTAATGTGGAATTTAGATGATTTTACTTCTGCAGAGATTGTGCGTGTGGAGTAATATTGGTGGATTGTAATGACAGAAGTCTTGAGTGGCCCTTTATTGTTGAAATTTTCTGAAATGGGTAGTGTTTGGTTCATAAATTTTGTTTCATTGCTTATTAAAAGAATGTTTAAAACTACAAATTTAAAACAAATTCTAACAAGTGGTGTTGTATTATACAAGGAATATAATACAAGGATTATAATTCGATACAATCAGGAAAGTGAATTAAAGAATAAATACATGGTATGCATGGCCTTAAAAAAATGTGTGCAAGGAGTGTATTTTGAAAACAGCCCAAAGGTAAACTTAATTCTCTACCAACCAGATGCATTTCTATGAATGTGGGTTTTCATGCTGTTTCAATGAATGTGAGTTTTGCCATTTCAATGAATGAGTTTCAAGGGCAGAGAAGTTTACTGCTCATGCTAAGTCTGTTTTCATTGTGAAACTGTATTGTTTGTTTAGCAAATGGCTCTCTGTGTTTGTGCTATTTCAATATCTGTAATCATTGTAGAAGCAAATAATAGAACATATGGTGATATAACCAAATAATGGAACACTGGAATGGCTGAAGAGGGGGCTGCTGCTGGGGGCTGCTGTAGGAGGGGCTGGTCTGGGGTGGCAGTCTATTACCCTTCCTAGAACCCTATTTGACCATGATCTGGCTCTGGTATTTCAAGTAGAAAATACTTATGTAAAGGTGGTTGCAGTTTAACTACATTACAAGGTATGTTTTTCTTCCTATGCATTTAAATAATTTAAGGAAATGACTGGAGTGGCTTTCTTGGGGAATGACCAGTGGGTGTGGCTCAAATAGGGGTGTTTCATGAGTGTGGTTTAGGTGGGGCTTAAAGGGTGCCGGAGCACTACTTCGCCTAGGGTGCCATTTCGGCTAAGGCCGGCCCTGCTCTCACTCATTGCACCGAGACCTGATTGTCCTGGACTTCCTGTATGTATGCAAGTCCAAAACTGCCACCAATATGAGAACCAGGGACCTAAATCTTTACCAACAGATAAAACATAGTAGAGAGACAGGTTTATAACCTAGTGCCTTCCAAACCTTTCGAATAAACCTCTCCTGCATGCTAAGCAGTACAACTCACTATGCTCCTTTAAACATAACCTTAATGACTGGGTGGGTATCCACAAATCTACTTTGGGATTAACTGGTATGGTCTTCCTGTGAAAGGATATGTGGCCTGAGGGAGGGGACTGGCAAGCCATGAATTGTTATAAGGCTCAGTGGCCTTAGAATATCTGTCAATCTATGAATCTTTAAATCTATATGCTGATTTTTTTTATACAGGGACCTTTCTGTAACCAATAGGAGACAAGTTAGGGGCATCCAACACATCTGCCTCAAGAATACTCCACCATCTTGTCTATACCATATTAAAGCATGTATGGGAGTGTATGTAGTCTCTTTGTACCACTAAGGAGAGGCAGAGACAGACAGACAGACAGCACTATTTGGTCTTTTTATAATTTAGCTTATTTCCCTGTGGTACTGGAAGCCCTAGACTGCACCCACATTGAAGTAAAAGTTCCACCTGCTGAGTAGGGAAGAAGGTATGTTAACCATAAAGGCTACCACTCCATCAACTGTCAGGTGATCTGTAATGCACAAAGTATAGTCTACAATATATCTGCAGGCCACCCAGGCAGTACTTAAAACTCCCAGATATGGCACACATGTGACCTAATATCAACAGTTTGTGTGGGATGATTTTCCACAGAGATATGTTTTGGCAATGTCAGGTGATGCCCTGCAGCCACAGTTGATGGCACCTTTGAGAGATCTACAGACCATGACAGGCAACGGATACAACTATGTCATGTCATAAATCCGGATCATAGTTAAGCATGTGCTTGGCCTGCTGAAAGCCTGCTATCACTGCCTGGATATATCTGATTATACTTTACAGTATGACCTTGGATCATGTATTAAGACATTTTCCGTCTGTGCTATGTTACGTAACATCATTTTCAGAAGGGAGTACATGTGCAGGAGGAAGAAGCTCCACATCAGGCAATGGAGGAGGGTGTGGAGGTGCTGGCAGGAGGGGAGGCCTGAGAACTTATGCCACAGTACCAGCTAACTGGCAGCATCTGGTTTATAACTGTGGACAAGAATAAAGTATTAGAGAACATTAACAGTGAGGCATGCAAAACACCCAGCTGCAGTATATCATGCACAGACTGGACACACGGTTAACCAAACATAGATAATCCAAATAACATTTCTTTAGATTATCACAAAATGTCCATATTTTTGCCTTATATTTTTGGTTTGTTCCACATAAAATATGTGGTCTTCTGCAAACTGTTCATGACTGAAGTCACTAAATAATGTCAGACATTTGAGTTTTAGAATTCAAATCCTTCAGAAAATGCATGCTAACACAAATCATGTCATTCTAACAACTTTCTAAATTTATAAAAGCACTATTTAAAATCTGTCACTATTTTTCTGTCTTTCTCCCCTCATTATTTTATGTTTTGTCCAGATATCTTGCACTAAGTGGTTGAGAGATATGCCAAGAAACAAACAATACAAGGCAGGGCACAGATATCCTCATTTACACAGGTGAGGAGGGACACAGTATCCAATGTCATCTATGGGAAATTGTGTACATAATTATGTGACTGATATGTACCGGTTCTATGTATGTGTATACATCTGTCATTGTGGGTACAGGGATGGAGTCTTGGATGCACTGGGCAGGGAGGGGAAGCTGGTAACATTGCTGTGCATGTTTGTGGCTGTGGATACTGGAGACATATGCTTGTCAGTCTCTTGGGACATGACCAGAGATGAAGGTATAGCACTGTGATGAGCTCATACAGGCAGGTCCATGGCATCCACCGAAGATGTGAGTGCATTCTGTGCATTCAGTGCATTCACCCAGAGACTCCCTATGCTGTGGAACAAAATCCCGGTACATGTGAGGCAGAGCACCTCACTAGCCTTGTTCAAGAGAAATCTTGACCAATGGATGGGAGATCGCAGATATACCCCAGGGATTACCTCAGTGTCACTGCTTGACAGAGGCACAGAAAAATAATGGGCATAGTTTTCTTCAAAATAAAGGGGTGGCGAAAACCACAAAACTCTAGGCTAGGCTTATAAATGCCCTTGGGCAGATAGCCTAATATGAACCTATGAACCTATGAACCTATGAACCTAGTAGTGCCCTGTACAGACACAAATGCACAGAAAGTAAATTTTATCTTTAAAATGTCCCTTGGAACTGAAACCTTTATCATAGTGTGGCTAAAACAAAGCCAGTAAGTCTCCACATTAACCAGCAATCTAACCTAGTCTAGTGCCAAATCCCAGAGACTACCCAAGGAGATCTTTGTATAACCAAATCCACCATCTACTGTAGCCCATTCAAATGCAAGTCCTGACAATATGGTTATGCAATTTCCAAATGTCTCCTTCTCCGCCTTGATAGACATGGCATCCTGAGACAATGTAGTGATTGTCTCATGTTCAGAGACAATCATTTAATCCTTAAAGAAACAAACACAGTGCATGAGAGATGCACATACACAATTTCACTGGAGGCAAAAATCTTGCACACAAACAAGGTTGTCAAAAACACGCACACAGTATATCCTCCACACATAGTGACCACCATACATATAGACCAACTTATGCTGAGGAATTATAAAACAATCTTACCAAACCTTAAATATCTCCTAAGTCTATAAACAACAATACCCATTGTCAGTATTCTCTGAAGCACTCAACAAAAGCAACACCAAACACCACACATATGCCTACACCCAGTGGAGTCCCAAGAGCAAAGCCCATAAGGTAAGCCAGCACAATACCCCAGACTCTGTCATACGGGACTCCATTGTATGACACACAGATGTGTCACTCACCACACTGAACAAGGAGAAGATAATGGTTAGTCACTTATGTGTAGCCAGGATGCGCCAAGTTAAACATGCACTCAAGTCACTACACCGCAGGTACCAGTATAATTCTATCATAGTCCCTGTGGACATTAATGATCTGAGATGTACATAATAAAGAGCCTCATGCTCACGGGCACAATGACTCCTGGACTTTAATAACACAAATATCATTGACCAGATAGTGTGCACACCCACCAGAGATTCAAACATTCTGGACTTGGTACTCACCAATATGGGAGAGAGCTGGTAGCTGGAAGCCCACAGTAGTTACCTAGAAAGGTTCCTCTTGTGGTTGGTACAGCTGCATTACTGTCTGCTGCTCCTGCCAGTAGTTCTCCAGGCAGGGCCTAGTAGGGAGGATGGTCAGGGTGCTATCTAACCTTCTTCTGAGTATCACAGCACCAGTATAACATGAAAGGTTGCATTTGTTTCCTTCCCTTGTATGTCAGTGCCCTCCACTGTTTATTATCCAGTCCTCCCCACCAGCAGTTAGAATGCCTTTAGTTATATTAAGTCAGTTAACTATTTCCAACACCCTGTGAATGGTAAAATGTTTCATTTAATTTATAGGCAGAGTGTGAGTGTCTTAATGTAATTTACATAGTGATGTGCACAGCTTGCATATGCTTTTATACTGATGAAACAAACAGAAAACCCAAAAAGAAAATTTTGGAGTATTTTTCAAGTATTAGACACCAAGATACACAGAATGTACTAGCTAAATCTTCTGATCACTCAGGTTTAGAACATATTTTTATTTATAGTGCTTGAACCAATTTTTACAAATATAGCTAGTCGTGGCACAGTGACTAGGCTGTAAAAGATAAAAGTGCATTATTTTCTGTAATGCTACAATATATCCAGGTTTAAATGATGTTTCTTTAAAGCTTGTTCTCAAATTGCACTGACTAAAATATTGATATGTGCCTTTTAATGTTATGTAACCATGTGATATAATGTGTATTAAAGGCATGCAACCATGTGATGTAATATTTATTAAATGGTGTTTTCATTCCTGATTTTAAAACTTGAAAAAGTGTTATAATACGTGGTCAGCTGTAGAATGAGACCTCGACATTAACTTTCATTGTATTTAGTCAGGTGCACTTACTTGTGCCTGGGAAGATCAGTTCTCTGTAGATATCAATGCATGTTTTTATTTCCTCTGTGTGTGTGTTTTAGTAACTCTTCTTGCTATGGTCATGGACTACCTAGTGTGTGCATTTGGATCCAAATCTGAATGACAGCAAAGAACACCATACACAGAACATTGCCTAGTATGGTGCAAACATTCATGATCTAGATTGCATGTGTGGCCTGTACAGTGTGAAGTGAGGCCTTATACATCACATAATGCAACACATTGGTGAACAGTAACACTTGGTATTCAAAGAAAGTATTTTGTGGGTGACAAGAAAAAAAAAACAAAGCGGCGTGCCTAACACCACCCATCCATGTATAGACAGTGTGGCACTGGATAGAAGGACAAATACTTTCTGCCACTGGACAGTGTGCATTATGATCTGCTGGCTGTAGTTTCAAAATGTAGGAATAGTCTTTGAAAAAAAAACATTTTAATGAAGACATTAGGGTTCATTTTAGAGGAACCCTACAGATATTAAGATTTGCAAAAGTCCTGCTGCCCAGCTCTGCAGTCCTATACTGCTCCACATGCAATATGTTGTTACAGCTCTGCTGAAATAATATGACATAGCTATTTCCAGCTTTCTTTACATTGAGATTGTTGGGACTTATATGATGGGAAACACCTACACCTAAACTTTCAGAATGAGGAGAGTTAGGATGGTAACTGTCATTACCACACCCATAACGCTGGTTCACTCTTCATGTGGGGGTTATCAAGTGACAGGAAAGTAAGTATAGTGTTTGGCAGGATCGCCTAATGTAGATCCATTTCCATACATATGATGCTGTGAAAAAGTCATATCTGTTCAGCTCTACAGTCATGATTTTGTGAAATAATCCTGTCACACTGAGGTAAAATTCTGGAAAGATTAATCAATCACTGTTTAGTCTGCTTATTTAAATGTTGTAAAACTTTCTGGTTTAGAAAATGTTCTAACTGTAGGAGTGCATAATTAAAGCTGGTGATTTTACTACACTCAGCCTTACCCAGATATTATTATATATGTTGGATGTTCCATGTAAAGGGTACACTTTATGTTCTACTGAAACACATCCCATAGCAAATCAACCATCATTATCAATAGCCATAAAATACTACACTCTGTATAATTTCTTATCAGTCATTTCTTTCTTCAAGTCAGTAAATGTTTTGTTTAGCTTTAATGACATTTTGAAATTCTCATCTGGCACCTTCACTCATTCCAGATTTCTTTTTTTTTTCAAAACAGGTTTATTGTTTTAACATATAAGAGAAATATCATAACAATTTTATACAAGTAATTAAAAATAGGTATTATTATAATATTCAACAAAACAACTAAAGTATTTACACTCATTCCAGATTTCTGATCAAAATACAATTCTTACTGCTGACAAACACAATCCTGCAAGGTCTTTCCAGCTTCTGTGTCTATCCTGCTTCATTCAACCATTGCAAATGTAGCAACCTAAATGTCTTTCCTCTTTCATGAATTTTGTAGCCTTTTCCCTGATTTCCAGTACTGGTTTATGGTGTTGCCCCTAATTTCTCTGTTTGGTAGTTATACTCTGGTGAGGCTTTATCTTTCAGAACTGTTTGACACTACCACTGATGCAAGCATTTTGTAACACATTGTATGAAAGACTTTTCACAAGATTGAAAGACTTTCTCAGTTGTGAACTTTGAAGATGAAGTTACTATGAATGTCTACCAGTTAGCTACTGCAGTAGAACCAGTTGTAAATATATGATGCTGACAAACACTCCTCACCATCTTTTCCATATGAAATCTGTAAATGCAAGAACTTGAGAACACTCATGAGAGTCACAATAATGTGTCAGTGCACTTAATTTTATCCTTGGCTTTTCTTTTATGTCTTCCTGGCTTTCCACCTCCATGTAAAATGAACACAGTCTGTCCTGATTTCTGCTGTCATTTTAGTGAGATGTCAGTTTCCCAGATTATGTATCGACATAAATCATTGTAGCCCTCAAACAAAAATGAAAACTTTCTTCACCATGGTTATACAATAAAACGAGTACCCATTTATGCTGGTAACCAAGCCTCCTCCAGCTCCTGGACTGCTTTAACAGCAGTAAACTGTATTACTGGAAATGTTGTCACTGGGACATTCGCTGATGACTTCTATAGCTGGAGACTTGAAACTGTTTGTGTCCCATACTGTAGCAAGTAGTAGCTTGTAAGCCCT